>NW_007113559.1:95828-285773 GCF_000164805.1 Carlito syrichta | reverse complement strand
GAACTGCTGGGGAGGGAGGGGCATACCTCATCAACAAGGGCACCTACATGATCAATGGTTGTATACCTAACCCTGAAATGTACCCCACATCTTTATAATAAAATTTTTTTAAAAGATGAATTCCCCAAAAGAAAAATGTATACACTAGAAATCTCTAGAATTATATATACATGTGTACATACATAGTTACACACAGATAGCTAGCTAGAAATCAATTGGTTAAAAATATAGAGAAAGCAGGTAGTTTTGACAAAAAAAAACAACAACAAACAAACAGATGTTAGATGACTGGCAGAAAACTCAAAACTCCCATTCCAGGCTTCCACGTAGGGGGTTGTAGGCAACCATCATGACAGGGATGGGGGAGACAGATGCCTGCCATGTGCCAGCCTCTGTCCTCTCTAACCCTCACCACAACCCATCAAGGCTGTATCTCCACCACTCTCAGCTGGGAAATAGGCTCATCAAGGAAAAGTCACCTGCTCGTGCCCACAGCCAGTCAACAGTGACTTGACGCAAATTCAGCCTTGTCCAGCCTAAAGGTCTACATTCCTTTAGTCCCTGAAGTCCTCATTCTAACTAAAGTTTGTCATAGAAATAAACCATAGTAACATAAAAGAATACATCTTTCTCCATTTTGCACCTCTTATTGAAGTCCACTGGAGCTGAGGCTCCCCAGGCCACATGATTGCTGAGCTCCTTTTCCATAAGATGAAAAAAGTGGGATGCAGGAAGATGTGGAGGGTAATGAAGGTGGTAGAAGTTGTGAGTATGCAGGGCACAGGCATGAGAACCTTTGGAATATTCTGCTTGTTTTTTTCTCATAGACAATCTAGAAGGGAGAATTTTCCAGCAGGGCATTACTCCTTTCTCCAGCTGGTGCTGTGTTCAGCAATCAACACAGCAGCAGAAGCAGAGAGCAATGACCGTGGTAGACAGAGTAGACAGGGTCAGCCCAGGCCAAGCAGACGGCTCAGTGCTGTAGCGCCTAGGCTGCAAACACTGGACGCCAAGCGTGCAGCATTTGAGCATGTTTGTGACTAAGGAATCAGCTGTATCATTGCTTGAATTTTATGCTTTGAAAGTTATTAAAGTTAAATAAAATCGATTGTTGTATGATGTAATATTCTTTCCCACAAGGAAAAATAGAACACATTCAGTTGTTCTGTTCTCACTCTTTTCTTCCAAAGTTTCCTTTCCTCAAGAACCAACCAGTTGTCATTTCTTTTTTATACTGGACCATGACCACTGGGCCAGTTCTGAAGTCACGTATTCATTATCTATCCTCAAACCTGGGGGAAGAAAGGGGAAGCACATGACTTTCTCCTTGTTTTGATATTTCAAGAACCACCCGGTGGCTGTAATTCAAATTCTTCCTGAAATATTCAGCATTAGGATTGGGCCCAAACTGGTAAATTTCAGTTCAAAACATGAAAATTGAGAAGAATGAAAACTTGAAGTTAGGAGGGAGAAAATTCAAGCCACACGGTGTTTTGTTTCAAGGTGCAATCTAAACACGGCCTGTAATGTCGTCGCCAGCCAAAACCAAAAACATTAAAGGAGACAACAGGCTCATGCAGAGCACAGTGGCTCACGTCTGTAATCCCAACCCTTTGGGAGGCCAAGGCAGGAGAATCCTTGAGGTCAGGAGTTCAAGATAAGCCTAATGGTCAACAGAGCAAGACCTCATCTCTACAAAAAAATTTAAAAAATTAGTTGGGTGTGGTGGTGTACATCTGGAGTCCCAGCTACTTGGGAGAGATTGAGGTGGGAGGATCCATTGAGCCCAAGAGTTTGAGGCCACAATGAGCTGTGATCATGCCACGGCACTCCAGCCTGGACAATAGAGCCTGAGACCCTGTCTCTAAAAAATAAAAAGATAATAAAATAAAGACTACTACAGATTTAATTAACTATTGTGTAATAATGCAATCCTCAGTGATACCCCGATACACAGGAATGATGTGACTTTCAGGAAGAACAAAACTATAGGAACAAGCTCCCATGTTAGAATCAGTCCTCCTTGCTAGGCTGATGACAGTTCAGAATCATGACATTCCATATGCTGTCAGACCAAAGCTCAGTGGCTTCCCTTGGAACAAACACACAAAAATGATGAGAGACAGAGGTGGGGGGGTGGAATTTTTGTGCTCTAGAGGAGGGGGGAGCTATTTAATGGGTAGGCAGTTTCAGTTTTACATGAAGAAAAAGTTGTAGACTGGTTGAACAACAATTTGAATAGACTCAACAATACTGAACAGTATACTTAAAAATGGCTAAGATACTAAATTTCATGTTATATGTATTTTACTACAATTCAAAACCCAAAATTAACTTTTAAAAGGCTTCATGCCCTAAATTATGTTCTCTAGTAAGCCTGTAAGAAGGCATTTCCTCCTGACATGTCACGAGGATGCTGATGTCCAGGAGAGCACGTATTGGGGCTGGACCACAGTTCAAGCACTTTGTCACCTGCTGGACACCAACCATGCTCCTGCAAAGCTCAGCATAACACAGGGCAAGACAAACACACAGGATGTCCCTCGAGGCCCCATGCCAAGCCAGGCAAAAATCCGTAGACAGCCACAAAGCACAAGGCACGAGCCTCAAAGACATGTAACAAAGTCTCCTCATCTTTTTTTCCCATGGAAATTAATGCTCAGGAGGAGTCTTGGAGGCAACATCCACATGATGTTTAGGGAGACACCTGGTTAGGGAGGAAACAGCGCAGCCAAGCGTCTGGAAATTCTGTCTCCAGCCTTCAGCTCTGGCTACATCCCAGTAAGTGTTCAGAGCCCTGGCTGTGTGTGTCACATTTCCTTGGCAGCCTGGGGACCGAGTGGGGTGGACCCATTGCTAGCAGCACACTGCGGCTCTCCTGGCTGGGCGACATGGGGACACGGTTCAGAGAGAGACAGACAGGGACCAAAGAAGTTGCTCACCACACCAGGCTGAGCTTTCACGAGGGCACCAGTTACCCACCATGGCCCAGGGACAGAAAGGTCCTCTGGTGTTACCATCAGGTCACATGCACCACTATTCAAACTCCCCAAATGGGAGTGGGCTATCTTTTCTATCAGAGAGCCTGTGAGCAGCATCAGCATTACTTGGGCACCTGTTGGCAATGACCACTGAGTCAGAGACCCTGGGGGTGGGCCACCAGCTGTGTTGAAGAAGCTCCCCCTCCCTGGGGGGCTTCCGACGCCATCTGGAGTGTGAGAACCAGTGAGTGCTCTAACACTATGCTAGTTTTAGTGGTCACCAGAGAAAGGCTTGTTGTCTGCTTCACATGGTAATTGAGTGAAATTGATGTCATTTTCCCTCCAAACAGAATTTGCCTGGAACAGTCTCCGGTTTTTCATTCCATTCCATGGTCGTTAAGGAAGCTCAGAACAACCAAAGCTCTGTCAAGTGGCCACATTTTCCAATTTGGCTGCCCACACCCAGGGTTTCTGGTATCAGCACCACCTGTTTCTGTCTGCAATTTGTTCTTTAAAATATTCTTGCTCCTGGGTCACCCCAACCAAAAGAGAATCATGCTACATATGTGAAAAGGCACTACATCTGGAAAACCCACAACAGCCTAGCTGGTGTACCTTGTGCAGCTTGGGGCCAGCTCGAACACCCAGCCTGATGGAGGCTTCCTCCATGTGTACCCGCACAGGTGAGTGGCTAGCTGGGGACGCAGGGCCAGGAGCAGCACTCCATTCCCTGGGACAAGGACCAGGCAAAAGGATCTTATAAAAAGCCAACCAGTGCACATCACTCTCCTGCCACATAGCAGCTTCCCACCGCGCTCTCCACACCCTGGTGTCCAAGCCTGCAAGATCAGCCTGTCCGTCTCTTACCACATCCCCACCATGTTCCCTATCACCCACCAGGAGCTGCCTCTTTCTGTGCCTCCCCAGTGCCAGACTCACCCCGCTAGCTGGGTCCTCATGTAGACTTAACACCTTCTCCTCAAAGGGGCAGTCACTCCTCTCGGAGGTGGCCCCAACAGCCTCAGCCATGTATTAACCCTTGGTTCTCTGCAAGGCAGCCACAGCTTTCTAGGTTTCCTTCTCATTGATGTGTGCATTGAGTACTATCATTCCCACTATACCACATTTTATCTATCTACTCATTTATCAATGGATACTTGAGTTCCTTCTACTTGTCAGCTGCTGTGAACCGGGGTGTGCAGACATCTCTTCCAGATGCTGCTTTTAATCGTTTCTGTATATAATGAGTAGAATTCCTGGGTCATTTGTCACATGTGCGAACCTCTTTTATACCCTTGCCAGTGTGGTGGCTGGATATTTTACTGGGGTTTTAACTGATTTGTAAAGTGCCTTTTATTAGGGGCCAAACAGCATCAACTGCTGTTTTCATTGAGGAAAATTTACCCCACTAGGTGAGCTCTGGAGAAAAATAGGGACCCTTTTCCCAGCACAGATAACCAAAGTGGGTAGAGACTTACTCCACTGCCCTAGCAGCTCAAGCCAGCCAGTGCCTAGATCCCCTTCAGGGATTTCATTCCTGAAGCCAGGGTAGCAGGCAGTTGGGAGATTTCTCAGGACAGAGAAGCAGCAGGGATCCAGCCTCACAGATCTACATTCAACAGTGTGTGCTGCCAGCCTGGCCTTGGCCTTGACGTCTTCTTCCGTCTGGCCTCCGGAGTCTCCTCCCCTCAAACTCCCTCCCAGTGCTAACCCTGGTGACACAGCCCTCCTTTTGATTCTGGCCACCTCCCTTTGTACCTCCAAAAATGGGGTTCCTTTTCTTGCTTCAGTCCGCCCGTCACCAGCTTGCATTGCTCACACTCAAACCCCCAGCTGATACAAGACCCGACCTTCTTGCTTTAGGGTTGACAAAGCCCCTTTCTTCCCTACTGGAAGACAAGACCACTTTGCATGATGCCAGTTTTCTTGGGGACTTTTCCCATACTTCGCAAGTTCTCAAAAATGACCTCAGCAGCCATTTCTTCTGTGACTTTGGAGTGTGCTTCAACAGGGCATGGATGAGAAGGTATTCACAGGAGCCAGGTGTTCTCTCAGTGCAAATTTTTTTTAAGCCATGCTTTTTTTATCTTCTCCATCTTGTACTACCCTCCTTGAAAGACAAGATCTGCAGGGGACACCTCACAGTACAGTGGCCCGCCTCAGGGGCCATGTGGGAGGGGGTAAATATATAATTATGCTTATGCATAAATACTTCCTACCAGAGTTTAATACACCATATCTGTGAGATGTGCTTAGAATACAAAAGGCTTTTCAGAAGCAAATTAATAAAGGAATTTAAAAACTAAAGCCAGTGTTTGTTTCCATGATTTCAGCGCTAAATCCTTTGCAAAAGATGTTGATATATGGCATCAATCACTCATTTGTGCATTCACAGACTCCACAAATATTTCTGAATCATCTCCTGCATGTGTCCCAGACACTGGGTAAATAATGTGAAAGTGCAGACACTGTCTTACCGTGATAAGCTTATAGATACCGGAAATACAGGTAATACACAGGATATTTTTTTAAAATAGTGGCAAAATACGCATAACAAAAATTCACCATTTTATGTTTTTCAATATACAGTTCAGTGGCATTAACACTGTCAAACAATCATCACCGCATCTATCTCCAACACTTTCCTCGTCTTGCCAAACTGAAACTCTGTACCCGTTAAACAACAACTTCCCATCTCCCCTTCCATAGCCCCTGGCAAATGTCATTCTTCTGTCTCTGTCAATCTGACTACTGTAGGTACCCTATGTAAGAAGAATCACACAGCATCGGTCCTTTTGTGACTGGCTTATTTCACTGAGCATAACATACTCAAGGTTCATCCATGTTGTAGCATGTGTCAGAATTTCCTTCCTTTGTAAGGTTGAATAATATCCCATTGTATGTATATACCACAATTTTTTTATCCACTCATCCATCAATGAACATCTGGGTTGCTTCTATCTTTTAACTTTTGTGAATAAAGCTGCTATGAACATGAGCGCACAAATACCTGTCCATGTTCCTGCTTTCAATTCTTTTGAATGTTCACCCAAAAATGGAATTGCTGGATCATATGGGATTCTGTTTTGTTTGGATTGGGGGGAGGAACCATACTGTTTCCCATAGTAGTTGTATGATTTTATATTCCCGCCAACAGTGCACAAAGATTCCCGTGTTTCTATATCCTCATCAATATGTTATCTGTTTTGTTTCAGTGTTTGTTTTTATTTTTTAGCTGTGTTTTATTAATTAGTTTATTTATTTTTGAGATAGGGTCTTATTCTGTCACCCAGACCAGAGTGCATGGCATGATCATGGCTCACCGCAGGTTCCACCTCCCGGGCTCAAGTGATCCTTCTTCCTCAGCCTCCTGAGCAGCTGGGACTACAGATATGTGCCACCATGCCTGGCTAAGTTTTGTATTTTTTTAAATAGAGACAAGGTCTCACTATGTTGGCCCAGGCTGGTCTCGAATTCCCGGGATCAAGCAATTCTCCCACCCCAGCCTCCCAAAGTGCTAGGGTTATAGGCATGAGTCACTGCACCCAGCAATGGTTTTGTTTTATAATAACCAGCCTAATGAGTGTGAAGTTATACTTCACTGTAGTTTTAATTGGCATTTCCCTAATTACTATTGATGTGGCACATCTTTTCATGTACTTATTAGTCATTTGTATATTTTCTTTGAAGAAATATCTACTCAAGGTCTTTGCCCATTTTTAAATTGAATTTTTTTCATTGTTTTTAGGAGCTTTCTATATATTCTGGATATTCTCAGATACGTAATTTGAAAATCTTTCCTTCTATTTTGTGGGTTGCTATTTTACTCTGTAGATAGTGTCCTCTCCTGCACAAAAGTTTTTAATTTTGGTGAAGTCCAATTTGTCTATTTTTCCTTTTGCTGCCTGTGCTTTTGGTTTTATATCCAAGAAATCACTGCCAAATTAAATATCACAAAACTTTTTCCCTATGTTTTCTTCTAAGAGTTATAGTTTTAGCTCTTTTGTTTAGGCTCTTGATCCATTTTGAATCAACTTTTGTTTATGGTGTTAGAGAAGAGTCCAAACTTTATTCTTTTTTATGTGGATATGCAGTTTTACCAGTCCCGATTCTTGAAAAGACCGTCACTTCTCTTTTGAGGGTCTTGGCATCCTTGTCAAAAATCATTTGATCACAAATATGAGTGTTAATTTCTGAGCTCTATTTAATTCCATTGGTTTTTAGGTTTTTCTTTATGCTGATAAAGTATTTTGAATACTATAGCTTTGTAGTAAATTTTGAAATGAGGAAGTATGAGTTCTACAACCTTGTTCTTCTTTTTGAAGGTTGTTTTAGTGATTCAGTGTCCTTTGAGATTCCATATGAATTTTAGGATTTCTCTATTTATGCAGAAAAATCATTGGGATATTGACAGAAATTTCACTGAATCTGTAGACTGCTTTGGGAACACCGGTATCTTAACAGTAAGCCTTCTAATCCATGATCACAAATGACGACTTTCCATTTATTTCTTTCATTGATGCTTTACAGTTGTTCATGAACAAGTCTTTCACTCCCTTAGTTAATTCCTAAGCATTTTATTATTTTTGATGCTATTGTAATCAGAACTGTTTTCTTAATTTCCTTTTCAAATTGTTCATTGTTAGTACACAGAAACACAACTGACTTTTCTGGTTGGTTTTGTATGCTGCTACTTTGCTGCATTTGTTTATTAGTATAAACTCTGTGTGTGTGTGTGTGTGATCTATTGTGCTTTCCACATATAAATATTATGTCATATGTGAACACAAATAATTTCACTGCTTCTTTTCCTATTTGGATGATT
This sequence comes from Carlito syrichta, assembly GCF_000164805.1. NCBI lineage: Eukaryota > Metazoa > Chordata > Mammalia > Primates > Tarsiidae > Carlito > Carlito syrichta. The sequence goes on along the minus strand of NW_007113559.1, from coordinate 277,967 downwards.
TTTCTTTCTTTTTTTTTGCCTAACTGCTCTGGTTGGAACCTTCAGATATGTTGAATAGACGTGGCAAAAGCTGGCACTCTTGCCTTGTTCCTGATATTAGAGGAAAAGCTTTTAGTCTTTCACCTCCGACTACAATGTAAGCTGTGGGTTTTTCATAAATGACTTTTTTATAATGTGGAGGTGGTTTCCTTCTATTTGTAGTTTATTGAGTGCTTTTATCCTGAAAGGGTGCTGAATTTTATCAAATTCTTTTCCTGTATCAATTGAGATGATCATGTGGTTTTTCCCATTTTGTTAATGTGGTGCAGCATGTTTGATTTGCATATGTTGAACCAGGGATTCCAAGGATAAATCCCATTTGGCCATGGTGTATAATCCGTTTAATATGCTACTGAATTTGGTTTGCTAGTATTTTGTTGATGATTTTTGCATCAATATTCATAGGAACATTGTTGTCTAACTTATAAGGAACTGTAGTTTTCTTTTCTTTAGCTTTGGTATCAGGAAATTTTGGCCTCACAGAATGAATTGGGAAGTATTCTTTCCTCTACTACTTTTTGAAAGAGTTTGAGGAGGACTAATGTTAGCACATCTTTAAATGCTTGGTATAATTTACCAGTGAAGTCATAAGGTTCAGGGCTTTTATTATTAGGAGATTTTTTATGACTATTTTTTATTAGTCAACTGCCTTACTATGAATCTCTTCAGATTTTCTATTTCCTTGTGATTCAGTCTTGGTAGATTTTATGTATCTAGGAATGTGTCCACTTCATGTAGGTTATTCAATTTATTAACTACAATTTGTCATAGTACTCTCTTACAATCCTTTTTATTTCTGTAGAATGGGGTACTAACACTCCCACTTTCGTTTCTGATTTTAGTAATTTGAACTTTATCAGTCTATCTAGCTAAAGTTTGTCAATTTTGTTAATTCTTTCAAAGAACCAATTCTTGCCGTCATTGATTTTTTCTGTTGTTTTTCTATTCTTTTATTTACCTCTGCTCTAATATTATTTCATTCTTTCAGCTAGCTTTACATTTAGCTTGTTCTTCTTATTTTAGTTCCTTCAGTTGTAAAGTTAGATTGTTGATTTTAGAGCTTCCTTCTTTTTTAATGTGTTGATAGCTATACATCTTCCCCAAGCACTATTTTGTCTTTGTCCCCAAAATTTTGAAATGTTGTTTTTGTTTTCATTTGTCTCTAAGTATTTTCAAATTTATCTTGAGATTTCTTCTTTGATTTATTGGTTGTTCAAGAGTATGTTATTTAATTTCCACAAATTTATGAAGTTTCCAGTTTATATTCTGTTATTGATATCTAACTTTATCCCACTGTGGTCAGAGATGATATTTTGTATAATATCTAATTTCAACAGATTTTAGATCTGTTGAAACTAAATTTGTAACATAACACATGGTCTATTCTGGAGAACGTCACATATGTGCACTTGAGAAAAAAATATATCTTCTGTTATTGTTGGATAGAGTGTTGTATATATGTCTGCTAGATTTAGTTGATTTATTGTGTTAAGTCTCTCTTTCCTTATCTTCTGCCTGGCTGTTCTATCCACTATTGAGAGTGGGGACTGAAGTCTCCAACTGTTATTGTATCACTGTATATTTCTCCTTTCAATTCTAACAATCTTTTTTATGCATTTTGATGGTCTTCTATCAGATGTGTAAATATTTATAATTGCTATAAGTTCTTGTTATATTGGACCTTTTATTAATATATAACGTCCCTCTTTGTCTCTTGTAACCTTTTTGATTTAAAGTATTTTTGTCTGGTATTGGTACAGTCACCCCTGCTGTCTTTTGGTTACAATTAACATGGGATAACTTTTTCCATTCTTTCACTTTCAACCTATTTGTGTCTTTGGATCTAAGGAGAGTCTCTTGTAGACAGCATACAGTTGTACCATGACTTTTAAAAAATTCCTTCTGAGCTGGGCTCGGTGGCTCAGCCTGTAATCCAGCGCCTTTGGGAGGCTGAGGTGAGTGGATTGCCTGAGCCCACAGGTTCGAGACCCACCTGGACAACTTGGCAAGACCTCATCTCTACAATAAATCAAAAAATTAGCCGGGTGTGGTAGCGCGCGCCTGTAGTTCCATCTACTTGGAAGGCTGAGGCGGAAGGATCGCCGGAGCCTAGCAGGTCGAGGCCGAGGTGGCCGGGAGCGTGCCACTGCACTCCAGTCAGGGCGACAGAGTGAGACGTCAACTCAAAAAAAAAAAAAAAAAATTCCTTCTGCCAATCTCTGTCTTTTGATAGGGAAGTAGTTTAATTTATTTATACTTAAGGTAATTATTGATAAGGAGGAACTGACTTCTGCATTTTGTTATTTGCTTCCAGTATATCTTAGAGCTTTTTATTCCCTCATTTCCTATATTCCTGACTACTTTTGTACTGTTGTGTGTTTCTTTTTGTAGCAAACTTTTAAATTCCCTTTTCATGCCCTTTGTGTGTATTCTGCAGCTATTTTCTTTGGGGGCTACTCTCAGGAAGACATTTAATCAGAATTAAAGTTATAACACTGTAATTTGGCTTTATACCAACTTAACTTCAAAGTATTTTTTAAAAACTTCTGCAGGATGTGTTTTTTAAAGCAAATAAGCATGAAATTGCAAATCCAGATAATGACAACCAAGTAAAAAGCAAGCTGCTATGATAAGGAAAACAGGGTGGGCCTCTACAGAAGGATCAACAGAGAGGGAACCTCTGAGGGGACATTTTGCACAGAGTCCTAAAAGACAGAGGAGCTAGCTCTTATAAGGTATGTGAGCAGAGAATTCCTGACAAAAGCAGATGACAAGTCAAGCTCGTGCTGCCTGGGAAATGAGCCACTCGTGTGGTGGAAGTCAGTACCAAAACGGCAAAGGGACTGAGAATCAGGAAAAGGAGGCAGACCCCAGGCACAAAGGCTGAGGGCCACATGAAAGGGGAGACTCCCTATCCAATGCAAAAAGAAGCCAAAGAGGGACTTAAGGTTGTCCAGTGACAAAGTAGTAATTCTGTTGGAAGAAGACCTTGAGGGCCATTCTGTGGCAAGGATTCGAGGGGAAGAAAATGGACATGAAGAGCCCAGCAGGAAGGCAAGGAAGCTCCGGCAGCTGTTGAGGCCAGAAGCTCCAGCAGTTGTCAAGGCGATTGGTCCAAGGTAGAGATGGAGAGAGAGGACAGAGTCCAGATATGCCCGTCACCTCAAACAAGGTGACACAGGGTACCTCGGCCCTTGGGTGGGAGTCCTCATCCTGCTGTGTACTCACAAGCTCCACACCTCAGCCGTGTCATTCCCATGAGCCTCCATTTCCTTTTCTATAAAATGGAAATGACAACATTCGCCAGGTATGAGGAGGCAGTGATGTGAAGGCACCCATCTACTGGGCTGGTTGGTGTATCACAAGCATTCACTTTTTCCCTCTTGCTCAAACACAGGCCAGGGGGCCACTGGTTGATGCTGATCTAATACATCCAAACCATGAAATGCTATGAATACTGAACATACACTTGATGCCAAATCCTCCTAGTTTTGGATGTGCTGTCAGTCCTCGTAGGTGCCGTGAGCCCCAGGGTTGTCTTGAGGGACAGAAGACTGTCTGGGTCCCACCCCATCTCAAGTCTGGGAGTCCCAAGTGGGAGGGTGTGGCTGGGTGGGCACCTGGCCGCCAACATGGATAATGCAACTTCCTACAGCTTGCAGAGGAATGTGTTGGAAAGAAGGTGGCAACCACCTCCAGCAGGTTTACTTCCAAATCTGTAAGGGTTAAGGAGACAGAACTCCTTCCGTCCCACAGCAAACATGCTCTAGAGGGAAGCAGATGGGTTTGTTAGTGTCAGGTCCCTGCTTGCTGCTCCGGGGGAGTGAAGAGCTTGTCTAATAACAGGGCTCGTGGTTCCAGTCACAATCCTTTCCCTTCCTCCGGGCTTAAAGGTTATCTCACCAACAGAAATCCCTTTTCTAAAACAGCTGCAGGCAGGAGAGAATTCTTTAGATTTCCTAAACTCGGATTTGAGGGATTGAAGAAGGATGGTGCTGCTGGAGGAAGTCTTGCTTAAAACAAGGCATCATGTCTGAACAGAATCTGTTTTTCAATGTGCCGAATAGCAGCCCAGGACTAGAGTGGTAGGGAAGGTTGCTGTGGTATGGCCCACCCATGTGAGGGCTCTGGGGACTCTGCTTCCATTCGCTTTCTGGCCTTGATTGATAGGCCCAGAAACCCCAAGTACAGATGACAGAAGGGCTCATCATGCCCTTACACTGTGTCCTTCTCACAGTGGCACACCTCTATCAGGTGGGCCTCCCCAGGAAACCTTAAATCCAAACCTAATGTGTTTGGTCCCAGATTTGCCCTCAGCTATGGGCTCTTGAGCCTCCAAGTCTCAGTACAAGCAGCGAAGAGGAATGAAGGCTATAGAATTAAAGGCAAGGAACTTGTCCTTCAGTCCGTACGGCCCACAAGGGGTGAGGGGTAGAGGAATGTCTCCACGTACCATCCCCATCCCCTCCCTGCCCAAGCTAAAACAGTTGCCCCTGCTCAGATGATAAATTATGAAAGCAAAGATCAAAGGAGAAGCTCTACCTTATTCCTACTTTAACTGCTGTAATGAATGTTTATTCCTTTCATTTGTGCCCTGGGCAATTTTCAAAAATAAATGAGATGAAATAATCTGCAGATGAAATAATCTGGCACAGAGCCAAGTCCTCCCAGACCCCCCCACCCCCGCCCCGCCCCGCCCCGCCCCGGGCATCCTCTAGGCAGACTTGAACACCACAGCCTATCATTAACCAGCTACCAGGGAGACCCAGGATTGTGAATATTATGGACACAGAAATACTTCTCAGAAACCAGGGCCAAGCACATTAAAAGTTAACCAAGGTGATTCCATTTCCAGGTATATACCCGAGAGAATTGAAAGCAGGGACTTGAACAGATATTTGCACATCTATGTTCACAGCAGCAGTATTCACAATAGCCAACAGGTGGAAGCAACCTGGTATCCACTGACAGATGAATAGATAAGCAAAATATGGCACATAGATGGAGGAGGGGCTCAAAAAACTCCAGAATTTATTTATGAAAAATTGTGTATTTATTCTTACATGTTTAAGCTTCAGTCACCTTCAAAGTACTCTCCGTTTGATACAATATGCCTATTGAGATGCTTTTTCCACTGCTCAAAACAGTTTTTGAACTTATCAATTTTGGTGCTTTTTAGTGCTTCTGTTGTTTTTTCACATCGGCAAAACATTCCCCTATGATAACTTTTTTCATCGGGAAAACAAAAAAAGTTGCTCAGGGTGAGATCAGGTGAATAGGGAGGGTGGGGCACAGGGCTCATGCCATTTGGGGTCAAAAACTGCTGAACGCTCAGCATGGTGTGGGTGGGCACTCATAAACCACCCATCACGAAATGGGCGAACACACTGAAAGAATCTCCAAAATAAAAAACAAGCCACTGAAGCTGAACACAGACTCTTACAACAACACTAGCTTGTACGCTGATGCTGATAGGTTCCTATCAACACTTACCTAGTGGGAGGAGGCCTGAACTACAAGGGGCCCGCCCTTCAAAAACCAATTCTGTTTTTTTAGCGTGCACTCCCGTATATGCAACAGGATACTATTCATTCTTAAAAAGAGGTTCTGACACATGCTACAACATGGATGAGCTTTGAGGACCTTATGCTGAGTAAAATAAGCCATTTATCCATAAAACAACAAACGATGTACAATTCCACTTCTATGAGGTACCTACAGTAATTCACAGAGACAGAAAACAAAATGGTGACTGCCAGGGGTTGGAGGAGGGGGAATGGGGAGTTAGTGTTTAACAGGTAGAGAGTTTCAGTTTGGGAAGATAAAAAAATTTTTGAAGATGGATGGTGGTGATGTCTGTACAACAAGGTGAATATACTTGATGCCACTGAGTTGGTACACTTTAAAACACTACAGATGGTATATTTTATATTACATATGTGTTTTATTACAATACAAAATTTTAAAATCTGCAAAAAGTTAACAAAACTCCCAGAGTTGGTTGATTACCTTGAAGGCCAGGTGGGGGCCAGCACGGTATTCTCAGGTTGTGCCCAGCACGGTATTCTCAGTTTGTGCCCACCAAGGCTCATGTCCTGAAAGAAGACCACTAGCCAAGAATCCCCAGAACTTTCTCCATCTTGTGTGCTTTGTAGACACATGAGGAAATGTGTGGGTCCAATGAACAGCTCAGCACAAAGGCTGTACTCTCAAGCGCTGCCCAAACTGCCTCTGCTTCAGAACAAGCGTATCTGAGGGGTGTGGACAAAATGGAGTTTCCTACACATGGAAATGTGTCCCAGAAGCCAGCCCTGGAAAGTAGAGGATGAGGTACCAGAGACTTGTCCTCACAACAAGCAGGATTGTATGGGGCTCCCACAACCCCAGGCCCATGGCTAGGGTCATCAACACCTGCTTCCCTGTGGTTGATTAGAGAGAGTCTTGGCCTGATGATCATGGCCCTGCCAGCGACTTCTGTGTGAACCTGGAGATGTCCCTGAGCCTCCCTGTTCTTAGGTTTCCTTCAGCCAGCCTGTGGGAAACAAGCTGTGGGATCGCATCTCCATAAGGGGATCCAGTTCTTGCATCCTTTGTCCAGGCTGCTGTTCTGAAAGAAAGCAGCCTGGACAAAGGATGCCGTATGCCAGTCTCCCAGGCACCACAGCCCAGCTACATGACCCGAGCCGAGATTCCAGTGGGAATGGAGCATCAGGGGTTCCTTCAGTTTCTGTACCCTCCCCACCCACAGCCCCACCTAATCCACTCTAAAATTCCAGAGGTCCCACTCAGCAACATAACACCCAAACACAGACAAGGAGCCATTGCGGACCTTGGTCAGCCATGAGGTCCATCACTCTCCACCATCCTCCCACATGTGGGCCCCCTGAGGCTTCATGTCACAGCCCATCTCCTCCTCAGCACTCAGGCCCTGTACTCCAGAGCTCATCATGCTGGGCAAATAAGGGCACCTGAAGCCTGGGCCAGCCCTAGCCCTGTACCTTCCCCAGACCTGGAGACCTTGGCTGCAGCTGGTCCCCAAACCCTGCAGATTCCTGGAACTGAGGCATGCTGACACCCCCAACCCTGGCAGAACCCACGGCTGCCGTCCCCTCCAGAACCTCAGTCCTGGGTCACTCCTCTCACACCTGCATCGCTGAATCCTGCCCTGTCTCCTCACTCCTTCACCCAAGCAACAAGACCGATTTCAGCCTCGTACTGAGTGCTCACTGTGGCCGTAGCTGAATCATTGATTTGCTTACCAGGAGAAGGCTCAGGGAGGTTCTCTGTTGTGAGTGACAGAGCAGGCACCTACCCCAGATCAGTCTGAGCCTAAACTCCACATCCAGGGGTTCTAAGCCCTTTTCCCTCAACAAGATACTTAACTCTTATTCTTTCTGGCTAGGCTTCTCTCTCCTTTCCCTCAGTCAAGTTCAGCAATTGCTGTTTCTACTTCTCATTTCTATCCATTTTTTGATTTGTACCTGTCAAACATCCACCCCCAACAACCCCTAATGCCATTCCAACTGGCTTGTTAACCAGTCCCTTCTGGCACCTGCATGCCTTCCTTCGGGACAACTTCCTCCCAGGTATCTGCCCCATTCTCCCCAAGGATTGGCGCTCCATGGACTGTCTTCAGCCAGTTTCTCTCCTCCCCAGCATGCTGCGGTAGGACAGTGCTGGCCACTCCCCAGCTGCAGCTTCCAGCCCTAGGCTGAAAAGCCCCACGTCCCTGTTTCCAGCCAAGACCTCCATCCTGATCTCCGACCTTGAATTCAGCTTGTACTGAATAGAACTCCTCATCATGGCCCCAAATGTCCTGCTCCTCCTTTTCTCAGCCAATGGTTCTATCAACCAATCAGGCATCCACCTGGAAGCCCAGGTAGAGACTGGATTTCCCTCACCTCCTCCTCCTGCCTCCCCAATCCTAGCGTCCAGCAGGTCATCAATTCCTGCAGCTCCTTCCTCCCAGCACCTTCTCCCTCCCCACTCCTGCTCTCTCAGCTCTGACCCTCTCCCTATCTGCGCTCCGTCCCCACTGCTCCTGGGCACGCTGATCCCTTCCCCTCAGTGGCTCCATCCTCAGGGTAGAGACCCTATTCCCTGGGATGTCTCACCCCCTGCTCCACCCTGTCCACATCTCCACCTACACGATAAAGGCTCCTCCACTGCCAAGGTCAAACCACCTACCCTCCCCAGCAGAGCTGATGGACCTCCGGGTTTGGCTCCTGCTGTGCCCACTGCTTAACCTCGCCACCCTGCCCCAATTTGGTGAGCATGTACTCTCTGCTCAGGTTTATTCTTTCACAAAGCCTCCACACTGTAGGATGCTCCCTTACCAGTCTCCATCTGGACCCCAGAATCCCTGCAGATGTTTCTACTGTAACACAGATGCTTTATTCATCTGTTAATACTATCACCTTCTAAGAGAAGGACCAAGTCCTTTTTGTATCTGAATCCCTGTCACCTAACACACTGCCAACACAACATGAAGACCTTCAAAAATACTTGTTGGATCTAGGATGCTCTCAAAGATCCTTCAGTGTGTCCTATCTGAGGAGCACAGCCTCACTCCCCAACCTACCATCTAAAGCAAATTTCCCTCTATCTCATCCAACAAATCAAATGTGGACATGGAATTAATGACCACTTTTTGACTCCTTGGAGCAGGGTCAGGACCCACCCGACTTTGACTGCCTCTTTGAGTGGGTCTTGCACATAGCGATAGTCCTGAGAAACCCTCATGTAAGGAGTGGCCCAATCGCTGCACAGATCTGGCACTTCAACACCACACCAGGGCAGACGTTCTCCCATAGGGATGCCCACCAGTCAACTGCCGTTCATGACAGCTGGGGACATCCTCTACCTCCCAACCTAGCTTCTCCTCACCTGGGGACATAAGGACCTAGCACCTGCTTCCAGAGCTCTCATCAAGTGGAAAACAGAGCCAAATCGCATCAGGACTCACCATGTTCATGACAGTGAGGATAAACCTCTGGGCAGCCTCCGCTCCGTGGTACTGCACCATGTCTGCGTCAGCCACCACCAGGGTTTCCACTGTGTGCTCGTTGGTGAGCCGTATGGCATTCCTCCGCTTCCGCCAGTCCTGCAATGGCCTCTCCCTCCTCAGGTTCTGCTTTTCTAAAAAATGATGGAGATGTTAGTGCAGTACTTAGCTGATTGATGTCCAAAACCATGCAGCAAAAGGTGTTCTGTTGAAACTCCCCAAGAGAATGGTCAGACTCAGCGGGTCCCTGTGCCCACCAACCTCCTCCATCACGTGGCACACTTGGGCTCACCCACGGGAAGGAGGATGACTCAGCACAAGGGAAAGGGCTGGGGAAGCCAGATGCCAGGTGGGCTCATACCCATCCACCACCACAGCCGAGGAGGTGAATAGGGCTGGATGAAGAGAAAACCTGCTCCTTCGGAGGAACACAGACAGCCCGCAAGGCTTCAGAGGAAGAAGCAGCCCAGACCTAGTGGGGAGGGTCTCAGGTCTATGACACAGAACTTGCAAAGGCTTCTGAAAGGCTGTGCCCACTGCTGATAACTGGGATACAGGACGCTGTCCTAGAGGCTGGCATTCCAGCAACTGTTTAAGTCATGAATGAGGAGCCATAAACATCAGCAGACAAAAAGGCATTATTAAAAAAATAATAATAATAATCGAAAAAAATCATAACCCACATTCAGGCTAAGATGTGAGTTTGCCCTTTCCTCATAACAGAGTAGGACTATTAGAAAAAGTGTGAGTTGACTCTATTGACTCTTCAGATAAAATATTTCCCTGTAAGATCTTACCTTGATAAACAGATATTGTTATCAATTAAAGAGTTCACCCTGTATACTCAAAGTTGCGGTGTGAGGAATGACACCTCTAACCCACAACAGGTGGACATGGGCAGCATACACTTCCAGAATCTAAATGTAAGTAGGACAGTTGTGCTTCGATTTAGTAGCTATTGCTTCTGTGTCAGCACTAGCCCACACGGACACATCTCTGCTACAATGAATGCAGTAAAACACTGTCTACATATGCACCAATAGGTTTCACAGAGAGACCCAATCATTCCAGAACCAAAAATGGATACAGTACCCCCCTTACCTGTGGAGAATATGTTCCAAGACCCCCAGTGGACACCTGAAGCCACAAGTAGGACCAAACCCTGTATCTATTTACTGTGTTTTGTTCTTTACATACATACCCATAACAAAGATTAATCTATAAATTGGGCATAGTAAGAGATTAACAACAATAACTAATAATAACATGTAACAATGATAATATGTTCTAATAAATGAAAGTTATGTGAATATTTCTCTCTTTCAAATATCTTATTGAACTGTATTTACATATTTTCAAACCATTGGTAACTGAAACTGTAGATAACAAAATCACGGATAAGGGGTAGCTACTGTATTATAAAATAATCTGAGATATGGATCATAATTTACAAACAAAAATTTGCTACACAGGAAATCAGGAAAAGGGGTCCAGCAGTTGAAATATCCAACTACAAAGAAAGCCAACTATGGTTGGTAAAAGGTAAAAGTCATGAAAATTACATTTGGGAAGATTATTTATTTAGTGATACAGAGAGAAGCAAATATAAATCTGTATGTACAGTTAGAGCCTAATTTTGCAAGCATGTTATACACAAGTATCTTCGGGCCCCAAAGAAAAATAAATAAGTACATACTAAAAAACCTAGGAAGAACTTAACTAAAACGTTAGTGGTAGATGATGTGTGATCTTCATTTTCCTATTTTTCCTCTCTGTATTTTCCAAGTTTATCTAATGAACAAGTATTACTTTGTTTGAAGAAATAGCACTGAGTTTGAGAAAAACACAGAAGTCACTTTAAACTCTAAATGACAAATACAGAAGGCATGAGGGTGCAAAGTGTGCCATCTGGTTTATCACAAACATATAAGATGGATGTCTCATAGGTCCCACGGGATGGTCCTCCTCCCCAGAACCAGACCCAAATCCCCTTGTGCCTTCTGGGCCTCAACAAAGGAATAAGGGAAAGAAGGGTCCATTCTAAGACAAAAGGCAAGGTGCTAGACAGCTTCACCTTTGCACATGGGCAGGATGAAAGAGGCCTCTGGTTGAAAATCTACTGAACTACCCCCACATTCACCAGCCAGGTTACCTCTGACCTGTCCAACCTGGAATTTGCAAAGAGCCTCCTTGTTTCCATTTTAAAGCAGCAGAGGTGACAAGCCACCCAAGCAGGTGTTTTGTTGTAACCACAACACCCATGTTCTCCCAGACAACCAGTTGTGAGCCAGATGGCAGACACTGACTTTCTCAATGTCAGTGTCCATAACATCTCTTAGAGCCTCCAGCGTGTGTTCTCATCTGTAGATGTTCCCCACATTGGCTGTTCGGCACTTATTTTCACACCTTGTCATACATTTTTGCTCATGTATGTACAGAAAGAAAGAACTGCACTCTTAGCATGGCCCAAAGGACGCATCAGGAATACTTATAAGAGCTGATAGTTTCCTAAGAAAAGTAGCCCATCCCATACCAGAGGAGCAAGTTGTTCCTGGACATTTAACACATCAAAATTCTGCACCGGGTATCTGTCTTTCAAATTTACAAAGGAGACTAGACTAAAACCTGTCTTCTCTCCCCATAGGGCCTTCGAGCTAATATAACAGGGTGTCATAAAGGGTGACATGCTGTGAGTTAGTGTATGTCCAAAATACTAAATAGCAGGTAAAACACAGGTGGTCAGATATGCTATGGTTGGGAAAGGGTTTTCACCATGACTATCCCATTTGCTCCTTTCATTGCTCCCAGCACACACTTGGTAGGAAATAAACACTATTGAACAAATGCATGCCGTGAAGTAATGAGAGGGTAATGAAAGATGCTTGCGCAGGTCAGGGCTTGCTGTGAAATGAGCGTCTAAACTGCAGGATTTAGGAACTGCAGATAAGAGACTGTGGACCTGCATTCCCCCTTTCAATGCAGATGTCCCTCCTAGGGGGGCTGACAGTGGGAAGGGGAGGAAGGGGGAGGGGACGGTGAGTGGGTGGCTGGAAAGCACCTCGGCCTTCACTTCCCCAATCTCATCAACCACTCCCCAAGATCTCTGTGGTTGTCACTTTCAACAAGCATTTCCGTCCTTACAGAGAGAAAAGAACCATAATATGTTTCTACCTTTAGTTTCCTAAGCTGCATAAATACACTCTATGGACAATGTCTCACAAATGCCAATATACACAGATGATAAGCATCTTCAAAAGTCAGAAGGAGAACACTAATTTCAGAAGAACACGCGAGCCGGGTCTCGACCTCACTGGAGAGGTCTGAGTCCAGGCGGGCAGGCGTGTGGCCGACTGGGGAGCATGCCAAGCTCTGCTGGTGACCAGCTGTCTCCAGCTGCAGTGGGAACAAGGGGGTGGCCCTCACCCCACTGATGAGGACACCACAGCCATGTCAGGCCTCAGGCCTTCTCCTGCTGTCACAGACACCAGGGATCATTCTTGAAGTCAAGCCCAGCAGTTTCTTTTGCCAGCACATTTCTGGAGTTGGTACAGACGCAGGAGGTTTGTAATTTCTGGTTTCATATTATTTTTCTTACATCCACTTTCCCTTTGCCTCAGTTATCCACTAAAAAAGAAATTTTTATGTATTTATATAAGAGACCTCAAATCCTTTTGGAGCAAAATGACGATGAGAAAAAGACAAGGAAGGAATAAAAGGCATTCTAAATGTACTTTTTTAATGTTTGAACTGTGACTTTAAAAGTTTGGGGAATGCTAAAGATACTCAGCAAATACTTACATTGTCATTGTAGTTACCAGTTTCACACTTTGAAAATGAAAACAAATTCTCAACTGTGAATCATCATATATATCCCTTTAGTTTAACCACAATACAGTATCCAGGTATTTACTAGGGAAAACAACACATGGATGACAAAATATCTGATGTGAAAGTTCAAAGCCAAAACCCCTCTCTAATTCCTCTACTTCCTGCTACACAAGACGAATCATCGCACCTTCCATTCTACCAGCGCCATTTCCAGGGCAGAACTCGAGTTACTCTTTGTGCCAGGCACAGGAAAAATCAGCTTCTCTCAGTTGCAGAAACAAATTAGAGGGCAGGGAAAGCAGACAGGGCAGAGGAAATGAAGGCAGCTCAAGTGGAAGGGCAGAGGGTGCTTCAGGCCAAGAAGACAATAACCAATTAGGTACATCAGCATCCAATATGCTTATAAAGTTGATGGGAAGACACAGGCTTAAACTTGGAGTCAAACACGAACATTCCCTACATCAGCATCTAGGGCCAGTCACAAGAATGCCCTCACTGTGGGCACAGGGAACAGTGGACAACCAGATGCTAGGCACCTAGGGAAGACTCCAGAAACAGACCTTCTCTCATTCACATGGACCACAGGTTTTCTCCAGTTCTTCTATGGGTAGGGTAAGGGGAATTCCATCAGAGCCCCCAGCACCATGATGGCGTGTTGCAAAGAATTCACGTGTAGGAAAAGGAAGTCCTCAACCCTTGTCCTCTCCTTGTGCAGACTCAGTGACCATGTGGAACAAGATAAACCACTTCCCCTGAAACATGAACCAGCTCTAGCACATGGAACACTGTGAGAGAGACACAAGGACAGGGAGGGAGAAATGACTCTGAGCACCCTCATAGGTTACTTCCTTGCATAGAAAATTTAAGGTGACTTACCTCAAAAATATACAAATTAAAATAAAATTGGGCAGAAGAATTAGGCAAAAGAAAAGACAAATATACCAACCAAGGGTTGACACAATAGCTCTGGTGATAAAGATCATAGCAGATAGTGACCCCATGCGCATGGAGCTGCCCACCATGTGCTGAGTCAGGGTTACAACTCATCCTACAGATGCACAAACTGAGGCACGAAGAGATTTGGTAAATTTCTTGCCTGGGGCCATTAACCTAGCTGACTTGGGTTCCAGGCCAGGCAACATAACTACTCTCCCTTCTCCCTTGAAATAAGGTTCTGACTTTCCTGAAACCAGAAGGAAAAAAAGGTAGGCAGATTACAGGTTTGTTGTTCTCTTCCAGCACGAGGAAGGATACCATTCCCCAGGGACAGATAATATTTTTCCTAACACCAACTCTAAAATAGAAATACCAAGGAAGACCTCATATCCTCATAAGGGTCAGTGATGCAATAGGCCCTATTTCTTTTCTTTTTTTTTTTTTGAGTTGGAGTCTCACTCTGTCGCCCAGACTGGAGTGCAGTGGCCGCTCCCGACCACCGCAGCCTTGACCTGCTGGGCTCCGGTGATCCTTCCGCCTCAGCTTTCCGAGTAGCCGGAATTACAGGCATGCGCTACCACGCCTGGCTGATTTTTTGTAGAGATGAGGTCTCGCTGCCCAGGCGGGTCTCAAACCCACAGGCTCAGGCAATCCACTTACCTCAGCCTCCCAAAGGTGCGGGATTACAGGCTAAGCCACCGAGCCCGGCATAATAGGCCCTATTTCTAACAACATTCTATGGCAAATGCAACTGTGAATTTTATTTAATTGTATCTTAGAGAAATTTTCAATAATGCCAAATTATCTAAAATTAAAAATGCTCAACAAAAAAAATTCTAGAAAATATTCAATCTGTGTATTCCACGTTGACAGTCTCAGGGGTCCCTCAGTCCAGAGAGAGCAGTTCAAGCACCCAGAAGAGGAGCCAACAGAACAAAGAACCGGTAGAGATGGGGGATGCAGAACTCCAAGAAAGGATGATGACAGAGGTGGCCTGAGTTAGCAGGGAGGGGGGCGATCCTTGTTTTCTGAATCAGAGTGGCGCTGGTCAGCTGGGTGGCACAGCTTAAGGGGGTGCTCACTGGGCAGCCCATATGAAGAGCAAAGGATCTGTGGTCCCCCAGGCTGAGCTGCTGGGCTGCTACGTAGGACACATGGATGGATATGCTATGGGTTTTTGGGGGAGGGGTTTTTTTTTCTGTAACTGCCACATCAAAAACTAATTCAAACCTAGAAACCAGAAGTAATCGTGGGAATGGCAGAATCTCTCAGACTAGATAGAGTAGGAGACTGGAGCTCAGGAGGCCACTCAGAGGGACCTGAAAGCCCCCAAGTAGCCCATTACTGGTGGGAGATTTGGACAGTCACCCTTGAAGGGCCCGGAGTGTCTTCTGACCCTGACCTCTAGCGCTCCTCCTCTAAGTTACACAGATAGTAGCATCCACTTTGCAGCCTAATGTGTGCCTGTGCCTTCTTGACTACATTGTGAGCCTAAGGACCTAAATATTCACCTTTGGATACACCACAGCACCTAGTACTGCCTGGTATATGGTAGGAATTCAACAGCATACTTATTGAATGAGTTGTCTAGAACGTTTTGGTATTGCTAATTAATAGCAATATTAATTTTAGGAAGATGCACATGAATGTTCTGAAATGAAATACTCACAGGTCACTTCCTCCACATAAGAGGGAGGGGCAAAGCCGGTTTGACATCCAACAGAGCTGGTTAGAATCTGCCCATGGACTTCCAGGGTGACCGTGGGTATGTTTCCTTGTCTACAAAACAAGGTGATGATTGATTCTGCCCTCTTGGGGTAGATGTGGGATTAAGTAAGGATCCACACTCAGCCTCTAACACAAGGTCAGATATATCCTAACATGCTCAAGTTGTACTGCTAGTCTTATTTCTAACATCTTCATGACATTACTATTACTGCTGTAATTACTAGGGTCTAAATACTCATTTAAAAACTTTGCATGACCCCAGAACCAAATAGCAAACTTAGGTGCTTTTATGTACCCTTCGGGTCTGACGTGTCATGTCCTCCATCTGCCAGAAGCTCTAGTCTAGACACTCACCCACCAACTCGCTGCCTTCCATATTTCCTACTCAGCAGGGGGCATGGACGAATTTCTCTCCAAAGGCCACCCTCAATCACACAAGAATAAACTGGAACTAATATAAAAATAACAGTTTCAAGAAGGGTCTGGGAGTGGCCCGTAGCCGTTCTTCAACATCCCACTGTAACATCCCAACATTCCAGGGAGAAGGGAACTTAATCATCGTAAACATGCTAGAACATAAAACGTGACTGTATGTGAAACCAGCTCTTTAAACCATGAAGCATCAGTGACTTTTCACATTGGTAGGAAAAATGAAAATCAAATGTTTTTCATTAAGATGGAAAGCAGACAGACAGTCTTTCTCCTTGGGAGAAAGGCCAACGGCCTCACAACTGGGCTTTCTGTGATCGACCCTCTGCTCTTCTCCACCTGCCCCCACAACCACATCAACTCTTTTTCAGGGCACCAAAGCTACCACTACTGCAGCATAAAAAAATAAGATGTGTGGATTCTCCTCACATCTAATAGCCCCACTATCTTTTGTAATTGACTTTCTTAAAATAAGAAGCATGAAGTATAATGAAAACACCATCAGGTTGGGAATCAGAGCCCTGGATATTCACCAGGCCTCATTTTGGTGGCTTTAAAGGTGTCACTTAACAGAAATGTCTCTATTTCCTATGCACCAGTTATCTGTCCCTTGTCTCCCAGTCCCTTCCTCTGTACTCCACTCTGTGGCACTGGGGCTGAGAGCCTGCTAACTATACTCCTCTGACCCCCCTGCACATGGCTTCCTGTTGAGCTTTGCCAGTAGAGGGTGCCAGGGGGATAATGAAAGGCAGGAGGTGAGGAGATGAGTCTCCTTGTGTTTTCAGCTTAGGAGGGCACTGCACCAGAAGTACTGGGGATAACCATGGCTCCAGTCTCCAGCTCTTGAAGTACTCCTACACCTAGTCTCCCATGATCCCTCAGAAGCACAGCCATCTGGACAAAGCCTAGCTGTACTGCCTAAGTGGTCTGGTCCCCTTAGAGGTCTACAGCCTCTACAGCCCTCTTCATCCAAGCTCTTTGATCTTGGAAATTCATCTCTTCCCTTTCATCTCTCCAGCCCTAGAGTGATAGTTATTTCCTGGGTCATCTCAGTTTTCCCTTTTGCTCATTCAAGCAGTGGCAATGATGTAACCAACACCCTGTGTTAAATCCCTCTGTTAGAAGTACCTAGCATGGTTCCAGTTTTCCTGGCTAAACACAACTGACATAGCCTAAAATGACAGGGTTAGTCTCTAAAGTTTACTGTTTTCATTTCATTCAAGATTAAAAGTTTTCTCCCCGTTCTGGAACTAAGGATTTTTTTTTTTAACCACAGAAATATTAGGATATTAGATGTGCACCTTCACTTTACTCAACACTGCCACAGACAAGAGTGTTGGGCCTATATTCTGAGTCACCATTTAACAAAGTCCTATGATGGAAACTCAAGTATCAAAGTCTACCATAGATTTCTCAACAACCTATGATCACCGTATCTAAGAACCTGAGGACAGGGCCTTGGAAATTCAGAGTCAAAGTGAGGAAGGTACTACAGGAGGAAACCTGAGCACAGCAGTAAGCCAGCAGTAGTTTTTCAGGTATAGTTTAAAGTTTAAACACATGCACTTACAAATACCGTGCTTTCCAGTAAAATTTTCAGGCCCCCCTCCAAAATTATTTTCTGACCACCTTTTTTTCTTTAGCAAAAGCAAAGAGCCTGTTTTATAGAAAAACCACCTTCTTGACTGGAAATGATGGCTCCACGTGTGCAGAACAGCTCCCAGCCAGGTGAAGTCTTCAGCAGCTGCACAAATCCAACATCCTTGAAAAATAATGGTCTTTTCTTTCTTTCATATTTTTTTTTAAAAAGGCAAAAAATAAGTTTTGCTCTCCAAGTATGAATTCTTGAAATAACTTCCCCCAAGGCCAAGTCATTTTTATAAAAGGCATCTTTTTCATGCAAATTCCTTATTTTAAAAGGTGGAAAATAAAGATTTTGGGGGGGGGTAGTAGGGTTGTGTGTGTGTGTGTGTGTGTGTGTGTGTGTATGTGTGTGTGTATGGTTAAGACCTTAAATGAGGAACTGATAAACCTTGGAGTCCAAAATCAGACTCTACATGAGAAAGGAGGTATGATCCATACCCATGCCCTGGAACACGGCAGGTCCAGGGTAGGAAAGCTGAGCTGGATCTGCTGAACCCTTCCACCCATGGTTGGGGCCACGTAAATACCATCCAGTGCACCACTGCCTACAGGGGAAGTTGAAAGATATTCATCCAGTCCACAAATATTTATTGAGAGCCCGTGTGTGCTAGGCACCACCACAATGTAGGTGACCATTTAGAAGAAACAGACATGAACCAAACAGACTTATAACTAAAACATTAAAAATATGACAAGTGCTAGCAAGTAAGGGTAGGCAGTGCTATGAGAGAATATAAGGAAAAGATCCCAATTTACATTGGGGGTTCAAGAAAGCTTCCCTGAGGAAGTGACACAAGGTCAAGATAGGAGGGATAAGTAAGAGTTAATGGGTAGGGGTTGAAGAAAGGAGCTGGCAGCAGTCCAGGCAGTGGGAACAGCATTGCACAGGCCCTGGTCACAGAAGGAAGCATGGCATGTTCCAGAACCTGCAAGGAACCAAGAATAAGACAGTTCGTCGATGCCAAAAAAACCTAAGCAATAGGCAGGGTAAAGACACAGAGTCAAGCAGAACATGTCAAAGGCTTTCTTTTTATTCCAGGAGCAGGAGGATGCCACTTATGGATTGTGTTCTGAATGCATCACCCTGAATCCTGCTATAAAACTGATTCCAATGCGGAGGTGAGAACACTGACAGGACAACTATTATATGGGCCCAGGTGAGAAGGGACAATAGCTGGACAAGAAAGGCAACTGCAGGTAGAAAGAAGCAAGTAGACTCAGCAGATATTTCAAAGCTGGGACTAACAGTACTGGAATTATGTAGGTGAATAAAGAAGAGGTACCATAAAGGGTAATTTTTCACTTACTTGGGTGAGTGGTGGGATCTCTGTCAGTGAACCAGGAGGCACTAGAACAGGGTCAGGTGTGCAGAAGGTACTGTGGGTTTTCACTTAGTTAAGTTTCAGGAGCTTTAGAAGTATCCTGTTGTTGGAGACAACTGGCTGACTGTTGGCTCTGCAGTCTTGGAGCCCAAGAGCAAGGAAGGCCTTCGTGCTCAAGGCATTCAGGAATCATTGGTATCAGACGAATCCCTCAGGTACCTCAAACCACATGACTAGATAGAAGAGACAGAACCACTCTGCTTGGGACCCAAGGATTTTAAAATTCCCTCAACTGACCTTTCACCCCTAGATTGACTTCTAAAGACTCCTATTACAGGCAACCTGCTTGGGTCCCCTCCCACTCTGGGAGCATCTCTGTCCTCTCAACAAATCCTGCTTTAAAAAAAAAAAAAAAAAGACTCATATTACTTGGAAGAAATCCAGAAGAGGGAGAAGAGAAAAAGGAGTCAAGAATGACTCTTAATCAGAAGATGAAGCAACAAGGCATCATCTGGGAACCAGGGAACAGGCCCTTACCAGACAGCGAGCCTACTAAAGCCTTGATCTTAGACTTTCCAGTTTCTAGAACCGTGAGAAATGATTTTGAAAAAAAGAAGCAGTGATGGAACCAACACCAGAGAAGAGAGACAGAGAGAGGCTCAAGATGCGAGGACAAAAGCAGAACAGGGTGTTCTAGGAGTCAGCCCTCTCAGTAGGGAGGACTGCTTGGCACCTCCAGTGCAGCAGAGTTCCCAGTAAAGAGGGAACTGACTGAACTACAGGGAGTCACTGGAATTGGGGGGGGGGGGATCTCAGTGAGAGCACAAGTAGGGGTGAATGGGGGGAAAATCAGACTGGAGAGGGATGAATGCATGTTTGAGAGGTGAGAAAATGATGAAAGCATGTTTGGGGCGGAGAAAGAAGACAGGGATGCAGCTGAAGGTACCAACATCGAAGGAGGATTTCCTTGAGATGGGAAAAACTCAAGTATCTGATGAGAAAAACAGGTCCACTGAGGCCTGTCTCCCTCGTTTTCTACCTTTTATCTCTACCAGTTGCATCTGTGGATGGCAGTTCCACAGACTCCCAACTAGGAAGAACAAGGCTTCTTCAGCACCCACTTCATGCATGTTCAAGAGTCCTACACAGCCAAGGATATGTTGTTGTTTCCTAAGCCTCTAAAAAGGGGACTCAAGAATTGTTTTATTCTTGTGTTCATTTCCTTCATTCTCTCATTGAATGTCCCTTCATGTACATTCAACCAGCCCTCATCAAGCCCTGACTGTACTAGCTACTCCCCACAAAGGAGGGAGAAAAGCATGTAAAAACTTATCAGTCCCTTAAACACCTCACGGATGAAAGAACCATGTCACAAATACTCATGCAGGAAATGCTGCAGAATGCCTGGGAAAAACTGACTTTAGACTGGAGGGAAGAGGAAAGGAAAAAGCACAGTCAGTAGATTAGGAGAGAACAAAGCCAGATAATTACTCCCCCCCAAAAAAAACCTCCAAAAACAGAGAAAATGGAAAATGTAACTTAGCATCATCTAGGAGGAGAAGACGAGTCTAACCTAGTAAGACTGCTTCAGATAGGTCATCACAGGATACCCCAAGAGCAGAATGCTACATTTTCTGGTTCATTTTACAACAATCTTTCACCTTTGTCTCAACCTCTAATAAATATTAAATGTACTTGTAAAAGATACAAGTACTGTATTGATTTGCTAGGGCTGCCATAAAGATGGGTGGTTTAAACAACAGCAATTGACCGGGCACAGCGTCTCATGCCTGTAATCCCAACACTTTGGGAGGCCCAGATGGGAGGATTGCTTGAGACTAGGAGTTCAAGACTAGGCTGGGCAACACTGTAAAACCGCATCTCTATAAAAAATAAAAATAAATTTTCCGTGCATGATGGTGCTAGTCCCAGCTACTCAGGAGGTGGAAGGATCACCTGAGCCCAGTAGCTTGAAGCTGCTGTGAACCATGATAGTTGTGATTATGCCACCGCACTCCAGCTTAGGGAAGGGTGGGACCCCGACTAAAAAAAAAAAACTCCAGAAATGTACTTTTTCACAGTTCTGGAGGCAGGAAGTCCAAGATCAAGGCATGAGTAGGGTTGGTTCCTTCTAAGGGCCACAAGGGAAGGGTCTATTCAAGGCCTCTCTCCTTGGCTTGCAAATGATCCTCCCTCTGTGTCTCTGTCCAAATCTCTCCCTCTAAGGACATCAGTTGTGTTGCAGTAGGGCCCACCCTCATCTCCTCATTTTAACTTAATTATCTCTTTAAAGATTCTTTCTGCAAATACAGTCAATCAGTAACCTCCCCACACACACTGGGCAGTTAGGACTTCAATGTATGAACCTGGGGGTCCACAATTCAGCCCATAACACTCATCTTCTTTCCTGCCTCAAGCAGTGTGGACAGGGCAGGCCACCTTGGCATGACTAGCAATGAGGTGTGTGTATGTAATTACCCAATCAGGACAGTGTGTCGATTCGCAGGAAGGACAGTCATTTCAGACAAATTAAAAAAAAAAAAAAAAAAAATGCCAGTGCTTAGAATGATCCTGTGCTTCCCACCACCACGTCTCACTGAAGTCTACCGCTGAAAGATAATACTAGCCTCCTAGAGCTTGACAGTTTTATCTTCTAAATTGATGGGGAAAAAAAAAAAAAATTCCCCAAACACACAGCTTGAGGGAGAAATTAATTAACGTGTTCATGTTTCAACCAGAGCAAGACAGAACAAACAAAAGCCTGAAAAGAAATCTAGGTTCTCTGCACCTGGAATCCCCCGTCAGGATCCTGGGAATTGTTTCTTTTGACAGATGGTCTTTCATCTTTGACAGGGAAGCACAAGAAACTGCAGACAGCTCAGAAATTCCTCCACCTTCACCATGAGGCTGAACCATTCTACAGACTAGTAACCCAAACCCTTCGACTTCACTGCTTTCACACAAAACGACCACAAAGCTGAGGCTTCCTCCTTCCACTCCTCCCCCAGTCCAGTCCCCCAAAACACTGAGCACATCCCGTGGTGATCTGAGGAGCCTCATCTCCCCAAGTTCTGGGCTTGTGGGCAGGAAGAGGCCTTCCCGCCTCAGGGCAACTACACCCAGGAGGGTACCGGAAAGCAGGCAGCATTTATTTATTTATTTATTTATTTATTTTTTGAGTTGGAGTCTCACTCGGTCGCCCAGACGGGAGTGCAGTGGCCGCTCCCGGCCACAGCAGCCTCGCCTGCTGGGCTCCGGCGATCCTTCCACCTCAGCCTTCCGAGTAGCCGGAATTACAGGCGCGCGCTACCACGCCTGGCTGATTTTTTGATTTATTGTAGAGATGAGGTCTCGCTGCCCAGGCAGGTCTCGAACCCGCGGGCTCAGGCAATCCACTCACCTCAGCCCCTAAAGGCGCGGGATTACAGGCTGAGCCACCAAGCCCGGCTCTTTCTTTTTTTTTTTTTTTTGAGTTGGAGTCTCACTCTGTCACCCAGACTGGAGTGCAGTGGCCGCTCCCGGCCACCGCAGCGTCGACCTGGTGGGCTCCGGCGATCCTTCCGCCTCAGCCTTCCAAGTAGCTGGAACTACAGCCGCGCGCTACCACGCCCGGCTAATTTTTGATTTATTGTAGAGATGAGGTCTCATCAAGTTGCCCAGGCGGGTCTCGAGCCCGCGGGGTCAGGCAATCCACTCACCTCAGCCTCCCAAGGCGCAGGATTACAGGCTGAGCCAATGAGCAGGCTCTATTTAGTCCTTTTTAAATAGATACGTTAATGAGAGAATGAAGGAAATAAACACAAGAATGAAACAATCCTTCAGTCCCCTTTTTAGAGACTTAGGAAACAACAACATATCCTTAGCCCCATAGGGCTCTTGGATGTCAGAATTTCTTCCAAATAGTGAAACACCTAGAGCAGTTTATAATTAGATGTTCTTCACCCCTCCATAGGCCCTGGAGTTTCACAGAAGCTCTACATGTCCTCCAAATGGGGGAAAGAAAGGTCAAATAGCCAACTGGTAGGACTAGAAGTGGGAAAAGAAGTCAAAATGTCCTCTTTTGGCCCAGACCAGTCACAGGAATATGATTCTTTCCTAAAGGAAGAACCCCCTTTCCAAATGACAAGGACCCCCAAGGCAAAAGGAACTGCCTAGAAAGGCTCAATCACTGAGCATGGCCGCATGCTTGGAAACCACTGATCTAATGAGGTTTCTACTCTCAATCTTCTGATGCCCTCATTAGGTTACCAAGGGGAGAGTGGTTCCTTGACAACCAGCTATTTCTTGAAGTACTTCTACATGCAAAGCAGCCCTCAGCTCCACCAGGGTGAACAAATCAGTCAAACAGTGAAGGGGATGGAAGCCCTTGTTAGACAACTCACAAATTCACCAGAACCCCCCACTCTCGATTTCCTAGAGCCTTTCTGTGTTTCCTGTGGCTTCCTCCAAAATTCAACTAAGAGGCTGAGCATGGTGGCGCATGCCTATAATCCCAGCACTTTGGGAGGCCGAGGCGGGAGGATTGCTTGAGCCCAGGAGTTTGAGATCTGCTTGGGCAACAAAGCGAGACCTCATCTCCAAAAAATAATAATAATAATAGGACAAGGAATTAAAAATAAAATAAGATCCAACTAGGAAGTTACCACATCATCACGCTAGCCTCCATGAGTTCAAGCATCTCCTCTGTTGCCCACACCATGACCTCTGAGCATGCTGTAGCTCCATCTGGGAAATTATTTTCCCCAACAGTCACTCATATGCACACCTCAACTGCCAGGTCCTAGCAGCTTCCCTGGATCCCTGAATCTAAATCACAATAGTTCATTTTTCTTTCCCTGGGAGTACTCACCACAATTTGTAATTAATTGTTCCTATACAGGAAACTCAAGAACAAGAACTATCACCCTAGTGCTTAGCACACAGTGGATGGCCAATAAATAATTTTTAAATACATGAAGAGTAAATAAAAAAAATTAGACTTTTGTGGTACTAAGGTAAATATGTTCCCATTATCATCTTTTAATTGTGTTTGATGATTAAATCTTTATCCATGCATTTACGTTAACCTTTTAACTCATTTCCGAGTCTTTATCTTTCAACTGAGGCTTTTAGTGCCTTTATATGATAAAAATTGATAATATTTGATCTGTCATGTTTTATGTTCCTCTTCTCTCTATAGTTTTCTATGTGATTTATATTTCATTAGGCCTATTATCTCTAGTAATTGGGTAGGCAATTCTACTAGTAAATTATCTTTACAATCTTAAGAAACATCCTTTACTCTATACAGTTTTCTGATAATCAATGTCAAGAATAAAATAGAAATTTGTTTTTATCTTTTGTACAAAAAAGAATTTAGCATCTTTTTTTTTTCCTCCTACATCCTTTTCCACTAACTCTGATTTGTAAACATTTTGTAACTTGAGGCAAAAATTATTATTAAAGCATTATACTTTACATTTTGTATCTTTCCTTAAGTTCTGAAACAGCCTTATTGAGATATAATTCATATATTATACAATTTGCCCATTTATTTTAAAATGCAATCGTTTTCAGTATATTCACAGAATCATGCACCATCACCACAATTTTATAAGTTTCATTATCCCAAAAGAACCCCACGCCTGTAGCAACCACTTTTTTTTTAATTTTAAAAATGTGGGGTACAGTTCAGGGTTAGGTACATAGTGATCATCATACAGGTAAAGTGTGGGTACCCTTATTGATGCCTCCCCCTTCTCATGGCAGTGTCCCACTACTGCCAATCCCTTTCTTATAGCATTATGGTAAATGTTCAGGGTCCACTTATGAGAGCAACCACTTTCTATTCCCTCTGCCCTCCCGCATCCTCAGGTCTAGGAAATAATTCATCTATGTTCTGTCTCTACAATGTTGTCTATTCTGGACATTGCACATTAACAGAATCATAGGATAGTCTTTTGTGTCTGGCTTCTCTTACTTATATTTCCAAGGCTCAACCATGCTGTGAGTGTGTCAATGCTTCATTCTTTCTGATGGCCAAATAAGGTTCCATTATATGAATGTACACATTTTGTTTATCCATTCACAAGTTGATGGGCACCTGAGTTGTTTCCATTTTTGGCTACTGTCAACAATGCTGCTGTGGACATTCATATACACATTTTTGTGTGGATGTTTTAATTTCTCTTTCATTTTTAAATTTTGATAACTCCATTTCATTTCTCTTGGGTATGTATTAGGTGAAACAGCAAGGTCATATAGTAACTCTATACTTAAACTTTTGACTGTTTTCCAAAGTATAATAGCTGTAGAATTTTACATTTCTAGCAGCAGTGTATGAGGGTTCCACCACACAACAGAACAGGAGCCTCAGCATCAGCAGTGTCACCTACCCACAATTATAGAGGTGTGTAGTAGTTTTAAATAAGGTCCCCAAATTATTGGACGGTGGGCTCTATCTCCTCTCCCCTTAGAGCTGGGCTTGTGAGTGCCTCAACCAACAGATCACTGTGGCAGTGACACTCAGGATTATTGAGGCTGGTCCTAAAAGACGGGCAGTTTCTGGCCTGCTGGAGGTCTTGCACTTGGAACTGTGCAAGGCGATGTAAGAGGATGACTACCACCATGCTATGGAAGCCATGCCACAGAGGCCACGAGTATAGTTGTCGTAGTTCTAGTCTTCAAGTCATCCACCTCCAGTGCCAGACATGTGAATGAATGCATTTCCAGCTCATTCCAGCCTCCAGACTTCAAGTCTTCCCAAGTGAGGCGTAGGCATTATAGAACCCAGACAAGCTATCTCTACTGTTAAGCTGTGACCCATAGAAACTGTGAGCATATTAAAATGGCGGTTTCAACGACCAAGTTTTGGGGTAGCTTGTTATGTAGCAATATTAACTGATGCAATTTGTTACAGTAATTATATCAGTTTTTTGTGCAGTAATTTGTTGGTTTCTCCCATGTACAAGCTAGGTAGAAACCCTTATGCCCTACTATTGCTTCCAAAGCCCAAAGCAGGGCTAGAGAACCCTCTGTGTTTCCTGAGCCATTCTGGACTTGGACAGCTGAGCATCCTGCAAAAACACAGACCCAAAGAGTCACTCTTATAGTGGTCTCTCACCTAAGCATAGCCCAAAGCTTGAACATGACTTGCTTCCTCCATTGCTCTTGGGAAGATGGGAGAACAAGGATAAGAGAGGACAGTGGCAGGGGCTGAGCACTTTATAAATACCAGGGGGCAAGGGCCACCCCAAAAGGCTGGGCACACGAGAAAAAGGCAGAGATGGACAAAATTATCTATGCCATCTCAGGGGACATCTAGCATTTTGCCCCATCCTGACAACAGAACATCTTGCCTTTAGGGACCATGCCAGACCCATGGAGCCGTCTATCACTGGCCCTACCCTACTGCCGTGTGGTGCCTTGTTATAGGACGGAAGAGAGGACTCTGCTTCCTGGATAGAGTTGCTGGTAAAGGGATAGGCATGTAGTCCAGGCAGGAGCATTTGAGTCCTTTAATAGAGTTTAATGTGACTCAGTTCACAGGTCCCAAGGACCATGTAAGCTGCAGTTGCCAAGGACCATCTTTGCAGCTATCCAGGAAGACCTGCCTGAGAACTAAGCCAACAAAGAGGGATATAAAGGCAGAAGATTGTGAGAGAAAGCAATGAAGTCCCAGCCACACTGAGGTAAATCCTGGGTCCAGCCATAACTAAAGCTCATATTACCTGATGGACTTTTCACATGACTCAATAGATTCCCTTTTATTTATTTTATTTTCTGGCTCAGCTTGAGATGGAGAGAGGCCTCCGCCTCTGGTCCCTAATGCTCCTTCATGTTTATCCAGCTGTAATGGGAACCATGCCGTTTTACAGTGATGGATACAGCTGAGCATTTAAGGAGGAGAAAATGAGATAACGGATATCACGTGCCTGGCACGGAGCCAGGTGTGTGGCTGGATCCCTCCGTGTGCTTCTGAAACAGGACGCCAGTGTGAGCTCTACAGCTCCTCTGTTGGGACCTGTCACCCTGCCACACTCACCTGATATAGCCACACCTGGGAAAGTCTTGCTCGTCTATAAGTTTTGCCTAAGAAGATGGCCCAATAATCACAAATCTGATTTGGACAATTACATTTTCTTTCACAAAAAATACAAAAGTCAATCCCCAAGCACATTCTGAGCAGCTGGTACACATCCTGCCAAAGACTTCTCTCCTTACAGGATTCACTCCAGATTGCTTTAAAATGGTAAGCTCCTCTACTCTATTTAAAATTTGATTCACTTCACAAAAATCTCACTTTTTAAACAACTGTTCTGTGACATCTATTATAGAAAACATCACACCCCTGGAGCAGAACAATCTCTACTTCCCCCCCCCATATCCGCAGACAACTCACACCCACCCCAGAGAAGGGTTGATAGTCCAGCCTTGTCAAAAAGTTATTGTAAAACATTTTATTTTATCTGGCAGACAGAAATGATGTTCAGTTGTCTGGAACATGGGCTGTTAGCGGCTGCTTGCCACAGACAACTGGAAGGCAAAAAGCAGAAGATGACAGCTGTAAATCTTAGAGTCCCTGAAGATAAAGCAAGCAGGGACATCACCATGTCTGTGCTGGTGGAGTCCCCAGGCTTTCTGCAGAAATGCCCATGTTGTTCACACTGGTGGCAATTTAGGGAAAACCATATTCCTACTGCAACATGAACAGCGCCCTCCTTTTTTGCTATTGTTAAATGCTTTCCCTTTTTAGGTAGTTATGGGTATATCAGAACTCCAAGTAACTGCCCTTTAACATGGTTGAAACTGGAATGTCTTCAAGGAGTCTGTGCTGGCAGCATTGGAATCATGAAAAAAAAAGTCATGGGAAAGGAAAACAAAATCCCAGGCTCAGCCCTCCAGCTCTGCCCTGCTTCCCCTCCCATCCATCCCAGCTACTTTCTCCATAAGATGATCCAGTGTGGCATCACCAGGGGAGTATGACTAAGCAGAGAAAGGGCACGTAGGGACATATCTGATGCACCTGGTCATACCTGAGGGCTCCACAGCCTGGTCAGGTGAGGTGAGGAAGCCACACTGGATTCACGGCCATCAATCCCTGCTCTTGTTCCTTCCTAGGTCCATGTAAACTCAGAGTTAGCTGGCCCTCCTCCAAGTCAGATATTTTGCTGGGTCAAAACTCTGATTTTCAAAACAGAGATGTCCCAAAGAAAGCTATGGTGTCCATCACACATTCGCATTTTCTACTGAGGCTGGAAACTGCATGCCAACAGAGTGACCCTGTTCACTAGTGGCCCTCCGCCACTGACTGACAGAGATCAGCCTCGGGAGGTTAACTTCCACAGCCATCTCAGGAGACACACCCTATCCAAGGTAACTCAATGAGCAAGTATTTAGAGCCAGACTCAAGGTCAGGCCCACCTGACTCCAGGTTCTGTCTCAGTTCCTCTCTGCCACAGGATCCTCCCTGTATCCCAAATCCATTCCACAGGCCTTGTAAGAGTTCTGAAACCTGCAAGGTGGCAGGCATATAGACAATGTACAAAGGTTCAGAAGACACAAGCCATCCCCTTTCTCTGGAATGACCATTCCTGGAAAATCACATGACTCCAGCAGAATATAAGACCCGGCTCAAATCTCACTCCCTAAGGAGCATCCGCAAATACCCATCATGACCTCCTTCCTTCCCCATTCTCCAGAGCCCTGGGCTGGTCAGCCTGCCTGCCTGAGGGAGGTCTGTGCACCTCGGCTTGTTTCTGGGAGCTCTCTCTCCACACTGCCCCCTCCCCACTGCTATTCATCACAGCAGGCAGGTTGAAGTGAACAGAACAGGGACCCCAGGACCCTTCCAGGGGCAGGGCAGGGGCAGAAAAAGGCATCAGGGAGGGAAAATGAGGAATATTTGAGGCTGATCACCTGCCCGCAAGGGGCATTATCTCCCTTGAACAACGTGCAGATGCTCATGTCACTGCAACACCCAAGCTACCAGACCCTCAATGCTGGGAAACACATATTTATACTGAGGAAGGCCGTTTTTGAAACTCAGAGGCAAGCCAGAGAGGCCACTGACAGGAATTAATTGAGGGGCTCAAAGTGCCGCTGAATACTCTGCACCTGCAAGATGATTAACTGCCTCAGAAGAAGGAAACCAACAGGCCAAACGTGATTCCGACAACACCCTCAGGGATGGAGTGGGCAGGAAACCCGAATGCTGAGCTGTCCCTGCTGTGGACTGCCAGCTCCACACAGGGAGAGGCAGTTGAGGGAGATAAAGCCTCTCCCACAGGCAGAGTCAGAAGCAGCAGCCGGCCTTAGCAGTGGTGGTAACCGTTTATTCTCTGGGAATAAGCTGTATTTCTTTAAGTATTGATATACACACTCGGACCCAGCAGGCCCAGCATTGACTCCCTAAGGGATGCATGGGACCCCAACCTATAAGCTGTATTTCTAAAGAATGGTTGTCTTCTTAGAGAGAAGCCCCTTCTCCCTCCCCACACGCTGAGCTCCCAAGCACAGGATGTGGCGTGGAGCTGCACCCACGGCAGATGTGAGCAAGCACCTCATCCCAGCTGGTCCCAGGTTCCATCCATGCCACCAGCATAGCCGACCACCAATGACGCCTGACATTTTCTGCTCCACTGGGTGGGAACACTCCCGGCTTTATTGGGCTTTTCCCCTAAGCTGCATTGTCCAGCTTTGTCCAAACGCAGTGACAGGGAGTTTGATCTATGACTTGCTAATGGACTGAGAAAGGTACAGGCTCCTTCCCGAAGGCAGTTTGTGCAACCCCACACCGGTTCCAGCGAGTGAATTCCCTGTCTGGTCGTGCACAAGAAATTGCCCGTTCCTTGGAAAGAAAGCTGTGCAGGAGGAACCCACTGCATTTGCAGCTGGAAAGCGCCCAACAAAACTGGGCAGCAGCTGTCCCGATGAGACTTTCTGCTGGGCTTTTCCATGAGAAATTAGGGGACTGAGCAAGCTAGACCTTTTTGCAAGGGGGAGGGGGTCGGAATGCAACCTGAAAGCCATTTCTTAAAAAGCCCAGAATGTCTGTTCTCCTTCCTTTGCCTCAGGCAAACTTTCTGGCCTGAGGTCTCCTGCCGGGTGTGCACGCCTCTGCTCAGTCACACATTCTCCCACTCTCTCCCTTAGAGGGAACACGAAGGCTGCTGATTCAAAAATCAGACACTTCTGCGGAGTTGGCAGGGGCCTCGCTCCCCACCCCCACCAACCCCGGAACCTCAAGCCAGCGCTTGGGCCATGCGCTCACTCAGCTGCCTGGCCAGCAGCCCTCTGGGGGCCACCAGCCCTCCTCCAACCTCTGGGCCAGCCCAGCTGCCAGGAGCTTCCCTGAGCCACCTGGACAGTCCCAGCCAGCGTGTACTTTAAATAATAAACTACGCATTCTTGATCTGTCTGCAGCTCGAGGCAGATTTTCCTATTTAAGCTGGAGGCCTTCTCTGCTTTAAGTTACTAAAGTGGGGCGGGCGTGTGTTGCATAAGAGTCCAGGGAGAACTGGAAAGAGACGACACCACTTCTCATCTAATTCCTCTGTTTGTGAAGTTGCATGTGGGAAATGGGACTCAGAGACACACACACACAAAATGGCAAGATATGCCCTTTTCTTTTTGGTTTCAATGCTTGAGTTTTTAGTTTTTCTTTCTCAATCAAGTAACGGGAATAGTCAAGAAGAGGTCCACTGTGCCTGGCCCTACATAGTGATATTTCTGGGTTCTCACAGAGAACATGTCCAACAGATAAGTGAAAAAGGAAAAAAAAAAAGATCGAATACTGACTGATTTGCAAGGCTGAGACTTGTGAGAAAAGCAGAGAAACCTATTTATGTGTTGTGGTATCCTTTCACCCTGCAAATATGTTCACATCCTAATCTCCAGAACCTATGAAAATGTGAACTTACACGGTGAAAGGGGCTTTGCAGCCGTGACTGAGTTAAAGATTTTGAGAAGCACACATTATTCCGGATTATATCAGTGGGCCTGATGGGGCCTTCTAAAAAAGAAGCAGAGGGAAATCTGACTACAGAAGAGAATTGTCAGAGTGATGCAGCAAGGGACGGACTCTGTCAGCCACTGTTGGCTTTGGAGATGGAGGAAGGAGCCACAAGCCAAGGAATGCAGGCAAGGAAACAGATTCTTCCTCAGAGCTTCCAGAAGGGTTAAAAGCCTGTTGACATTTTGATTTTGGCCCAGTGAAACTGATTTCAGACTTCTGACCTGCAGAACTGTAAAATAATACATTTGTGTTGTTTGAAGCCACTAGGTTTATGGTAATTTGTTACAGCCATAATAGAAAAGTCATGCCTAAGTCTTACCTTACAGCCAGAGTGCCTTAGATACAACCAAGATAACAAACAGCAGACGGAGATAAGCCTGATACTGAGAATGTAGACAAAGCGCTACAGGAGTCCAGAAAGCAAAGCGGGACAATGAGGTAGACCTCCTGAAGGAGGCAATATCTGAGTTGGGCCTCCAAAGACAAGATGAATTTTCAAGAGCAGTACAAAGACAGACACAGAAAGGTCATTCCACATAGTTCCACAGCCAAACTATACTTTAATATACCAAAGGCCCTGTGACTTAGGAATCTGCAACCTAGTTTGAACCCACTAAGTAAAAACACATCAAGCAGAGGAAACACCCCATCCCTACCCCCATGCACTAAAATCAGAAAACCTACATCAAATATTCTATGAAAATACAATTTACCAAAATTGACCCCATAAGCAACATGAAGTTTAAATGGGCCAATTTTTATAAAAGAAACAAAGTTATGAAGGAACTACAACCAGGAAATGCACTAGGCTAAGATGGTTCCACGGGGGATTCTACCAAATCTTTCCAGACCAAATAGCCTCGATGATTCACAAACAACTCCAGAGCACCAAAAGTCAAAGAGCACTTCCATAATTTTTTGATGGTGCTACTGTAATATTAACACCTAAACTGAAATGACAGCACACACACAAAGAAAACGTATAGAGTAGCATCACACATAAATGTGGAAGCAAAAAGCCTAAATAAGACATTAGCAAACAGAATGCAGTATCACTTTAAGGAAATAATACACCACAACAGAATGAGATTTATTCCAGGAATGTATGGTTGGTACGATATTAGGAAACCAATATTTATACAATATGCCATACTAATACATCTAAGGGAAAAAAGTACATGCATGTCTCCACAGTGTTGAAAAGGTCTCTGGAAAATCGAGGCCTGTGTCCATTTTTATTTATTTATTTACTTTAAAAAATTTATTTACCTGTTTTTTGAGACAGGCCTCTTGCTCTGACATCTAGAATGGAGTGTGGTGGTGCCCATAGCACACAGGAAACTTGAATTTGCGGCACGTCCAATTTTTAAAAATATACCCACACTGGTCGAATCTGGGACAGTTTGAGCATCAAAATAAATACATATAAATGAGTGTACATGGGGCAAAACAAGAATCTGCAAGTTCACACTTACATAAATAACTAGGAGAGAAGAAAGGGTAAGCGCTCCTCACAGGAGAACACCAACTAAGAATGTGAACAAGATGATAAGAGTTAGAAAAACAGCATTTTGAAATAATAACAACTGAGTCTGCTGAGAATTAAGACATGTTAAAACTAGTGAGTGAAAGTTTGATGAAGAATAGGATATTTACATAGTCTCAAAGTATCCCCACAAATTGCTTGTTAATTACACATGGAAAGAGAATAACTTTCCAGCGGATTAACCCAGAAATGCAACCTTTACCAGTAATAGAAGTTGACATCCCTAATAATAGGACAGACAGACAGCATGTGCCTCCTGACAAGATGCACTGAGAACACATCACTTCTGTGGTATTACTGCCAAAAACTCATAGCCGAAATCCAGTCATGAAGAAATGTCAGACAAAACCCAATTTAGAGACATCTTACAGAATAGCTAGTCTGTACTGGTATCTCTGAAGAAATATGACAATCAGGAGAGACAAATACTAAGGAACTGACCCAGATCGGAAGATGCTAAGGAGATGTGACAAGTAAATGCAACGTGTGGCTCTAGATTGGATTCTGGACCAAGAGAAGAAAGTTATGAAAGACATTACTGAGACTACTAGAAAATGTAAACACAAATGGTATATTAGATAATAGTATTATGCCAATGTTATGTATCTTAAGTCTTTCCCCAAGGTTAGTTAAGAGTTCTTAGAAAATATAAACTAAAGCTTATCTAGATAAAAAGACATGATGTCTGCAAATGCGTCTCAAGTGGTTCAGAAAGTAGGTAGAATGGCAGAAAGTAGGTAGAATGGTTCAGAAAGTGTGTAGAATGGGAGAGGGTTGAAAGGGAGGCAGGAAGGGGAGGGAGAAAGAGAAGAAAACAAAACTAAATTTGGGTAACAGACTTACCAAAGCTCCTTGCAACTATAGAATATCAAAATAAGTAAACCAAGCCGGCATGGTAGCTCATGCCTGTAATCCAAGTACTTTGGGAGGCAGAGGTGAGAGGATTGCCTGAGCCCAGGGGTTTGAGACAAGACTGGGCAATTTGGCAAGACCTCATCTCTACAATAAATTTAAAAAGTAGCCAGGTATGGTGGCACACACCTGTAGTTCCAGCTACTTAGAAGGGTGAGGCAGAATGATTGCCTAAGCCCAGCAGGCTGAGGCTGTGGTGGCTGTGAGCGAGAGTAAGACAGCAAGAGAAACAGAAAAAGAGAAAAGAAAAAGAAAACCAAAACTATGGGGGAATACATGTAAAGGGGACAAGGAGGAGAGAACAAATAGTGATTTTTTTTTAGTCTGGGTGGCTGGAAAACACTGGCTAAGAACACTGGGTATTAGACTGGTGAGCACTGTCAAAACACTGACAGGCGGTGCCTACAGCTGGACACGGGGATGGGAAGCAGGAGCGTGGGGTAGAGGTGAGGCTGGCAACAGAGACTGGGAGACATGGGGGCACTGCTCCTGGAGGGAACCAAGAAATATTGATTCAAAGCAAGAAAGGAAAGAGTAGCTGAGACCACAACCTTGTGCCCACTCCCTGGCAGCAGGGAAGGATAAGAAGCCCACCACCCAGAAGCGAGATTTGTATAAACCGAAGACTGAGAGAGGCACAAAGAGCATTACTGTCAAATTCCCCGTGAGTGATGACAGGAAAAAGCCCCCACGGGCTCTGTTGCAATGGCATGACCCAGAAGCGGGCGCCTGGTAGGAGACTTCAGTCCCATGAAGCCCATCTGGTCTCTGAGGTAAAGGGAAAGCAGAAAACAGTGAAAGGATGCTAGGAACACAGGACTGGAGGCCAGGAGGCAGGCAGGCAGCCTGGTGAGCAAGATTCCACCCCCTGCACCAGGTCCCGACTCCAGGGGCACAGAGCCCACCGGATATGGGCGCCACTGCTTCCTGCTGCAGTCTCAGCTGCCGGCATGGTGGCTCAGTTTCCTCCATCACAGGGGATCAGAAAGTGGTCAGGAGATCAGGACCCTCCTCCCTATCTTCCCTAGAACACATCCAGAGCAACACTGGTGATAGCTTTCCATCTGAGTACCTGCAATCGCCCCTTGGGATGTTGGCAGGGACACTTGTCTCTCTTGTCTACTGCAGGATCTTCAGTGCCCAGGACAGAGTTTGGTACACAGTTAGCAGTAAAGAGGCGTTGGCTGAGTGAATAAATCACTGCTCTGGGTAGGAGGGTATATTACAACTTTAAATATAGATCCCTAAAAACAAAATACACTCAAACCAATTTAGAGAAAACACACACATCCCCGTCACTGAAAGCTTAAAAGCACATAGACTATCATTCATAGTTACATGAAGATTCATTCAAACACTGCCCCCAGGTCAGACTTATCCATTTCTGATTGCCCGGGATCAGCCCTTTAGAAAGCAGGGCCTACAAGGAGCCATGGGAGCACAGGTGGACCCCCTGAGGCAGGAGGGGGAGTAGGCTCCTCTGCAGATGGCCCTTGCCCAGCCTCCAGGAGGCCCATATCTGCAATGCTTTGAACAGTCCTTCAGAGATCTTCCAGCTACTTCTGCTGCATGAGTACATTTTTAAAAAGGAAAGGAGGAACACTGTATAGCATAGATTAATTGATTGCTATGCAGGAAGCTGTTTCTCTAACTGAATAATACAGGGTTTTCTGGAAGGTAACAAAATTTCTTGTTATTAACATTTTTTAGACAGTTAGAGGCCCCTGGCACTATGCCTAGATACAGCCTCCCATTGGCTGCCTCCCTAGGACACCCTCCCTGGGGCACCCATGACAGCTGTAGCAGCTGCACATGCTGACGGGGCCATTCTCAGACACATGCCTCTAGCCTTTTCCTTTTTAAGGCCCTCCGACCTAGAAGCCAGCTCAGCCTACACAAGAACACCTCAGAAACAGAAGCAGAGAGCCGCTGGATAAGACTCTAGCCCCACCATCAGCAGGACAGCTCTGGGAGCATTCTATGAACAGCCCAGACTTCCCTTCAGAGCCAAGTCCCCGTTGCTCGTAGCAACCACCTTGACACACATTGCCCGTCCATTGGATTTTCCACTGGATTCTCCTCTTCCCTGTGTCTCTCTCCTCCCCCCGCCCCCATACTAATCACCTGCACCCAAGTCCTCATCTCAGGCACGGGTTTTAGGAAACCCACTCTATGGGGAGATGACACCTTATGTTTTAATAATAATTTCTACTTAATGAAATCACACATGCGTGAGTTCACTGAACTCCCAGCAACTTAGCACAGTAAAAACATCAAGAGGGTATTTTCTCTCTTTTACAGATGAGGCAACATGGGACTAAGAGGAACTAGCTGACTTATCTCAGCATCTCTACATGCTGGGAAGCAAAGTCAGGGCCCACCTGAGCCCGCTGAGCCCAGTCCAAGGCTGTGTCTACTCCCAGGCCACACAGGCAAGCAGCAGGCGGTGTCCATTTTACAGAACCCAACAGGCTCCAAATCCACACAGTCATACAGCCTCAGGGAATAGTAATAGTAACAATCATGATTTTTATAGAGTGATATTACTGGGTTTTCATTTTATTTTTCCTAAAGGGTAATTAATAAGCATCCTCCACCCACTCAAACACCTCAAAAGAAAATCCAAAAGATTTCCTCTGTCATTTGTCTGAAAAACACATAAAAATGAGAGCAAGAGACTTGGACGGAGACATGGCTCATATAAACCAAATGGCAGCATCAGAGATTCTCCTCCAAGCTTGTTAGAACTAAACTTGGAAGACAATAGCAAAGGCAGAAATGATCACTATTGGACAGTCACAATGTAAAAGGTGCCCCATGGGCTTTTCTGGAAGACACTGAAGTCCAAGAAGCATTTATCTGATGATCTCAACAGTGTCCCCCGTGAGCACCAAGCAGCTACAAAATGAGAACACGGATTTCCAGCCTCAAAGGGTAGCGGACCTGTCTGACCCTGTGGTCTTCCAGAATGGAAGCTCATTCAGTCGACCACTAGCATCCATTCCAGACAAGTTGCAGACACATACCAGAAACGCCACATAGCTGCACTACTGTGGGGTACCCAAGAAACACTTTGCCAGGTGTGTGACAGCTGCCCCCTGTGGCCCAGGGAAACAAACTCCAGTTCCAAGTAATGTTTACACCATTATGTGTTTTCTTCGAACAACGCTGGGAAGGGAGTCGGTGCTCGAAATTAAAGCCAACAAAAGAAACAGTGAGTTACTGAGGTATTTATGCAGTTTTCTTCTCATGCTATCGTGAAGAGGTGGCCTTTGTGGTCCTCAGGGCCCAAAGCACAAGTTGTGTGGGTACAGTTGCCATTCCTGGCTTTAGTTTCTGAAACTTGAGCTCCCAAAAGAATAACACTGGGAGGAGGTGCCCTTGAGATGGGGGCAAGGGCTAAAGCAGCCAAGAGCAGAGGATGGTGTCTTGAGGATGGGGCATGTGCTTTTCATTAATGACCCAAAAGCTAGAAGGACCAAGAGTTCATCTTGAAAACCCTGCCCTTACAAAGACCCAGGAATGTCTGCACAGCATGAAGGGAAAGGCCTCCATTAATGACTGAGGTGATTTCAGAATCAGAGAAGATGTGATTGGACTTTTAGATGATGAGATAATACAGGCATTTATTACATACCTAAGTCTGAGGAGTAAACAGTCATACGGAGGAGAAAACCATTCATGAATAATTCATGAAATATAGGCAGACAACTACAAAGATCTAGAAATAACTATATAAAATATAACACTCTCCTCAAATTTCTTCAATACTTGCTATACCCCAAATGTTTATGTCCCCCACAAATTCCTACATTGAAACCTAATCCCAATGTGATAGTATTAGGAGGTAGGGTCTTTAGGAGGTGATTAGGTCATGAGGACAGAGCCTTCATGAGATAAGTGCCCTTAGAAAAGCTGCCCATCAAAAAAGGACTGGATAAAAGAATGTGGTACATATACATGATGGAATATTATGCAGTCATAAAGAAGGACAAAATTATGAACTTCACAACAACTTGGATGGACTTATAGTCTATCATACTGAGTGATCTACTATAGAAACAAAGAACTGAGTATCACATGTTCTCACTCATATGTGGACCTTGAAGAACTATCGTAATACTACAAGAAAATGACTGGCAGTAGCAGGAAACTGCCGGGGATTGGGGGAGGCAGGACTGGCAGTAGTGGGAATCTGCTGGGGGAGGGGGCTTCACCTCATCAACAAAGGTACCTGCATAATGAACATTTATATACCTAACCCTGAATTGTACCCAACATCTTTAAAATTAAAAAAAAAGAATGTGGTGTTGATACATGTATAGACCAATGAAACAAAATAAAAGATGATAATATACTAAATTTGAGAATTTAGTATAATACAAAAGTAGACTATCTAATCAGTGGAGTAAATGGTGGTCTTTATCAGGAAAGGCATGGAGATAACTGATAGCTATATATAAAAAAGCAAAATTATATTCATTCCTCACACTCCATATCAAGAT
Organism: Carlito syrichta; assembly: GCF_000164805.1. Classification (NCBI taxonomy): domain Eukaryota; kingdom Metazoa; phylum Chordata; class Mammalia; order Primates; family Tarsiidae; genus Carlito; species Carlito syrichta. The sequence continues at coordinate 240,079 of NW_007113559.1, read as the reverse complement.
AAATTCCAAGTGAATGAGAAGGTTAAATATATTAAATGAGTTCACAACCATAGTAAAAAAGCAAATCTGAATTATTCTATAATCTGAGTGTGAGGGGGGAAAAAAAGAAAAGAGACTACAGTGAGCTAGCTAGTCCCATCCCCCATGTGAGGACAGAGCAAGGGGGCACCATCTATAAAACAGAAAGAGGGCCATCACCAGACACTGAATCTGCTGACACCTTGATCTTGGACTTCTCAGCCTCTGGAACTGCAAGTAATAAATTTCTGCCTTTTATAAGCCACCTAGACTATAGTATTTTGTTACAACAGCCCAAACAGACTAAGACAATACCTGAGACAGATACAAGGTAAAGAAAAGGAAACATCCAAGTGCCAGAAATGTAGAGAAATTTCATATCTGGAACAGTGGGTGAGTGATCTGAGGCCTCAGCAATCCAGCAGCTACTAGGCCCAAATATTGGCCTACAGGGAGAAGGGTCAGTGTTAACCTGCCACATAGAGATGGGAGATCTGGCTGGGACCAGAAGAGTGGCTGGACAACTCCACTCATGGCATGGGGAGTGGGAAGACAGGGAAGTCCCTTTTCAGAACTCAGGATACCAGTTGGACAAGGGCAAAGTCTCCAGTGAAAATCTCCAAGCCTGTGCTGCACACACAAATGTGTATCACGTCTACACTTCAGATGTCCTAGGGAAAAATGCTAATGTAGAAATTATGTTTGGACTCATGAAGAAGTCCTGGGACATCTGACGCGTGAAATTACTCAGTCAAGACTTTTCCATAATCCGGGGTAGAGAAGACTCCCTAAGATGGCAGGGCAGATTGAGATGGGGGACATGAGAACACGTCAGCTCATTTGAGCTCACAGTATAAAATTACAATCCACACAAGACAATGGTCCAGTCTAAGGGAGAGTGAGCAGATGCTCCCCAAGAAATTCAGAAGGTGGAATCATTCAAAAGACTTTAAATAACTATACTAAAAATATCTAAGGTGATTACAGAAAAGTAATACCATGATGAAAGAACAGGACACCATAAAAAGGACAGATAGCATCGGGAAAGAATCAAACATAACTTCCATAAGTATAGAATACAATCACTAAAATTAAAAACTCAATAGACACATTAAATGGAGATCAGACAAAGTTTAAGAAATATCTGGCAAACTGGGAAGCCAAGAGAGGAAAGTTACCAAAACATGGAATATATACAGACTAAAACACGAAAAGTAGTTACAAAACATGGGGAGAAGAATAGTTAAGTCTACATTCGTCAACCAGGAACTCCAGGAGAATAAATAGGGAACGGGAAGGCACATCTCAATGAAACAGAGGCTGAAAAGTCACAAGGAGTCCCAAATAGGGTAAATATGGGAAGTCCGCCAGAGATACAGTGCAGAACACAAACACAGTACTGTAACATGTTTCAAATCTGCAGAGAGAAAAGACAGATTACACAGAACCTAAAATCAGATGGACAAAAGACTTTTTGTAGCAAAAACTGAAATCACAACATAGTAGAATAGTCTCTTTAAAGTGCTGAGAGAAGATAAGACTCAACCTAGAATTTTACATTTGGCTAAATCATCATAAGAGTAAGGGTAACACAGGACTTAAGAGAGAAGATAGACAAATGGGACCTTATTAAACTGACAAGCTTCTGCAAAGCCAAAGAAACCATCAAGAGAGCAGGGAGACAGCCTACAGACTGGGAAAAAGTCTTTGCCAACTCTAGGTCTGACAACGGCTTAACATCCTGGATCTACAAGGAACTGAAGCGTACTGAAAAGAAGAAAACAAACAACCCCATTATAAAATGGGCAAAAGACATGAACAGACACTTCACAAAAGAAGACATTCGAGCAGCCAACAAACACATGAAGAAATGCTCAACCTCACTAATCATCAGGGAGATGCAAATCAAAACCACACTGAGATACCACCTAACTCCAGTCAGAATGGCAATTATCAACAACTCAAAAAATAACAGCTGCTGGAGAGGGTGTGGTGAAAAGGGAACACTTCTACACTGTTGGTGGGAGTGTAAACTAGTGCAACCTCTGTGGAAAGCAGTGTGGCGATTCCTAAAAGCTCTAAAAATTGACCTTCCATATGACCCTGCAATCCCCCTACTGGGAATATACCCTGAAGAACACAAATCACTCTATAAAAAAGATACCTGCACACGTATGTTTATCGCAGCATTGTTCACAATAGCAAAACCTGGAAACAACCATGCTGCCCATCAAAAGAGGACTGGATTAAAAAAATGTGGTACATATACACGATGGAATACTACGCAGCCATAAAAAAGAACAAAATCATGAATTTCGCAGCAACCTGGATGGAACTAGAGTCTATAATACTGAGTGACCTATCACAGAAACAAAGATCAGAATATCACATGTCCTCACTCATATAATGGACCTTGAACATCCAATGTAATACTATAAGAAAATGACTGATGATACTGGGAAACTATGGGGGGAGAGGGGGATGGGATTTACAGTAGCAAATATCTGTCTGGGGCTGAGAAAACACCTCTTATCAACAGGGTGTCTGAATGAAACGTAATTGTACACCTAACCCTTAACTGTACCCCACAAAACCATAATAAAAAATACTGATTAATTATTAAAAAAAAAAAAAAAAAAGAGTAAGGGTAAAATAAAGACCATTTGATAAAGAAAAGAAAATAACAAACATTTATGAATGAACTTCATTTAAAATGTTCTTTAAGTAAGACATTAAACCCAGAGAACTGGGTTGCAGGAAACAATAACAACAAATAAGTTGGCAAAGATTAAGAAAATCTAAATAACTCTAACTGTAAAAAAAAAAAAAAAAATTCAATTAGTTGGGAGAAGATAAAAACAGAATATAAATAATAGACAAAATAACATGGAGAATCAAAGTTAAAGCATTTAAACTCTTGTATTATAAATGGAATATACCTAAGATACCTAATACCTTTAGACATCCTTAATATATATGTGTGTATATTTTAATTTAGAAGTAACAGCAACATGCTGGGCGCAGTGGTTCATGCCTATAATCCCAGGACTTTGGGAGGCCAAGGTGAGAAGATTACCTGAGCCCATGGGTTTGAGACCAGCCTGGGCAACTTGGTGAGACCTCATCTCTACAATAAATTAAAAAATTAGCCAGGCATGGTGGCATGTGCCTGTAGTTCCAGCTAATTGGAAGGCTGAGGCAGAAGGATTGCCTGAGCCTAGCAGGTCAAGTCTGCAGTGGCTATGGGTGTGCCACTGCCCTCCAGCCTGGGTGACAAAGTGGTTCTCCAACTCAAAAAAAAAAAAAAAAAAAAAAAAGAAGTAACAGTAACAACAAAACTTTCACAGATTATAAAATTTGCACCCCAGTGAAAGGGAGAAGGGAAGATAAGAAAAAGCTGGTCAAACCACAGAAAGAAAGAAAAACAAAAAGAAACAGAAGCAAAACAAAAAAGCATAGTAAATTGAAAATGAAATATAAGATAGTAAAAATATGAATAATACCATATATGGCATTCAAATATATGAATAATACCATAAGCAAAAACATTAACCATGCCAATGAAAAGACAGATATTCCCAAACTGTACATTTTCAAAACTTCAGATACATTCTACTTTGAAGAAACATACATAAGACATCATGATGGAGGAGGACTGAAACTAAATCTAAGGAAAAAGAAACATCAGGCAAACATTTACCAAAATAAAACTTGACTGGCAATATTAATATTAGATTAAAACAGCTGGAAGGAAAAAAGCATTACCAGGGATAAGAATGGCCCATTACATGATGATAAATAGAATAGTTCACCAGGAGTATAGCTCTTATATCTGTATGCACCAAAAAATACTGCCTAACAACATATCAAGCAAAAACTGAAAAATTAAAAGGTGAATTTGGCCAAACCAAAATCAATTATGGGATTTTTAATAAACTTCCAAAACAAATGAATCCAATGAGCCCAAAATAATGAGAACATGAATGATCCTGACACACAACTTAAGCTAATGAACACATAGTACACTGTTCACAATAAGCCGGATTGGCAGTAGTGGGAAACTACCAGGGGAGGGGGAGGCACACCTCATTAACAAGAGTACCTGCATAATGAACATAACTCTGAATTGCACCCCACATACTTGAAATTAAAAAAAATTTTTTTTTAATTAATTATTCTTGGCGAGGCAGGGTGGCTCAAGCCTATAATCCCAGCACTTTGGGAGGCTGAGGAGAGTGGATTGCCTGAGCACGCAGGTTCGAGACCAGCCTAGGCAACTTGGTGAGACCATGTCTCTACAATATACCAAAAAAATTGGCCAGGCATGGTAGCGTGCCTGTAGTTTCAGCTACTTGGAAGGCTGAGGCAGAAGGACCGCCTGAGCCCAGCAGATTGACACTGGGGTGGCCATGAGTGTGCCACTGCACTTCAGCCTGGGTAACAGAGTGAGACTCTGACTCAAAAAAAAATTAATTGGGGACGGAGGGGCACGCCTCATCAACAAGAGTACCTGCACAATGCATATTTGTATACCTAACCCTTAACTGTACACAATTTTAAAATAAAAAATATGCTTAAAAAATTATTATTAGTAGTAGTAATTATTTTAATTTCTTTTAATTTACACATAAAATATTTACTAAAACAAAATGTCCATGTTCCATACCAAAGTATAAATGGCATATGAAATACAGTATGACCAAGAAGCTTCTAACAGACCTAAACTTCCTGTAGATAACAACTATAATGAACAAAATACAAAAATCCAAAGACTGAAAGGTAGGAAGAATCTGAAGGGAGTGAATACTTGGAAGATCAGCAGCACAGGAGACTGGGGGAAGGACTTGTCTGTGTTACACAGAATGGCTAATGCTTCAACAGAAAGCTTGTGGTCCTTGTGACCTGAAGAATCAACAAAGTGCAACAAAGTGACTGGAAACTATGGGGGGGAGGGCAAGGTGAAAAAAGAGATCCACAATTGGGAAGCTGCCCAAGATTCTGTATATAAATCTACCCAAATCTCTGGATGCTCCCTATATGGAACAGACTCTAGCTAGATAGAAAGAACTGAGATTTGAGTTGCCACCTATGATACAAATTTCTCAATTTGGATCCTACAAAATTAATTGCCAGCTAAAATACTCTTCAGACTAATGAGATTCAGAATCTTCACAACATCACATTTACAATATCCAGAATACAATACAAAATTACTTTACATATGAAGAACTAGAAAAATGTGACTCATTTTCAAAAGAAAAAACAATCCATGGAGACCAAACTCCAAGCTAACCCAAATGTTACTATAGCAGACAAGAATTACAAAGCAACTTTTATCACTGTGCTCAAAGACTTAAAGGAAAATGTGTTCATGATGAATGTAAAGACAGGAAATCTCAGCAGACATACTGAAACTATAAGAAAAGGAACCAAATGAAAATATCATATAGGCCACATTCTTCAAGTGCTATACATAGAATAATAAATCATTTTTTAAAGAGCGCATATGCAGAAGACACCCTTATGAAAATTGGAACTGGGAACCAATTCCTTCTCAGAACCCTAAAGGCCAATACATTAAGAAATAAAATAGACAAGTGGGACACCTCATCAAATTAACAAGCTTCTGCAATGCAAAAGAAACCATCAAGAGAGCAGGGAGACAGGCCACAGAATGGGAAAATATATTTGCCAACTGTTTATCCAACAAAGGCCTAACATCTAGGCTCTACAAGGAACTCAAACGCACTGAAAGGAAAAAAACAAGGAGTTCCTTTAAAAAGTGGGCAAAAGACATGAATAGACACTTCTCAAAAGAAGATACATGGGCAGCCGACAGATACATGAAAAAGTGCTCAGCCTCACTCATCATCAGAGAAATGCAAATCAAAACCACACTGAGATACCACCTAACCCCTGTAAGAAAGGCCATCATTAATAAAATAAACAACAAGAGATGCTGGCGAGGATGTGGAGAAAAAGGAACACTTCTACACTGCTGGTGGGAATGCAAACTGGTGCAGTCCCTTTGGAAGACAGTGTGGCGATTTCTGAAAGAACTAGAAATTGACCTCCCATATGACCTAGCAATTTCCCTATTGGGGATATACCCAGAGGAACTCAAGTCATTCTACCAAAAAGACGCCTGCACACGTATGTTTGTGAGTTTCAGGCTTTAGTCTGACCATCCAGATCTTAGGTGCCAAGTGCCTAAAACATCGAAAATGAGATCTTAAAGAGTCAAAGGACTTTGTTACTTATACTAGTTAAATTGCTTTGCTCTTGCATTGGAGATGTCTAATGCATCACACTTTCTTTTTCCTATTTCTTTTTTAGAGACAGTCTCATTTTGTCACAGACTGTAGTACAGTGGCATGATTACACTGCAGCCTCAAATTCCTGGGCTCAAGCAGTCCTCTCACCTCAGCCTCTTGAGTAGCTGGGACTAAAAGCATGTGACACCATGCCCCACTAATTTTTGTAGTGATGGAGTCTCTCTGTATTGCCCAGGCTGGTCTTGAACACCTGACTCATGCAGTCCTCCTCCCTCAGCCTCCTAAAGTGCTGGGATTACCAGTGTGAGCCTCCATACCTAGCTATGATTTCTTTAGCTTATTTTACAGTTTGTTTTACAAAACTAAAGCGCATGCACTCACATTCAGAAAGTAGCATTTCATGGTTCTTTTCCATTTTACAGACACAGAAACCGAGACTGGGCAACGTTAGGTTCCATGCCAAATTGATGACCATGAAGTGGCTAGTGTTGTGGTGGTGGTGGTGGTGTTTGGGTTTCTTTCTTTCTTTTTTTTTTTTTTTGCCTATATATAAGTATTTTTTTTTTAATTCAGTATCTTTGGGGTTACAAATAATTTTGGTCTGGGCTTTAAGTTTGCTTACTTCCCCACCTGTGCACATTGTACCTAGTAGGTGATTTTTTTGACCCTCCACCCGCCCTTCTGAGTCTCCAGTGTCCATTATATCATTCTCTATGCCTGCAGATCTTTGATTTAGCTCCCACTTATAAAGGAGAATCTGCAGTGTTTTGTTTTCTGTTCCTGAATTAGTTCACTTAGCGTGATGATCGCCAATTCCATTCGAGCTGCCGAAGACATTATTTCATTTTTTTGATAGCTAAATAATATACTATAGCGTATATATACTACATCTTCATTATCCACTGATCAGTTGATAGGCATTTAGGTTGATTCCACATCTTTGCAATTATGAATCGTGCTGCAGTGAACATGCAGGTGCAGGTGTCTTTTTTATATAACGACCTCTGTTCTTTGGGTAGATACCTAGTAGTGGGATTGCTTGATCATAGGATAGATCTACTTTTAGTTGTTTGAGTAATCTCTATAGCACTTTCCATAGAGGTTGTACTAATTTACACTCCCACTAACAGTGTATAAGCATTCCCTTTTCTCTGCATCTGTGCCAGTATCTATTGTTTTGATTTTTTTTTTTTTTAGTTGGAATCTCACTCCATCACCCAGGCTGGAGTACAGTGGCACGCTCATGGCCACCCCAGCATCGACCTGTTGGGTGCAGGCGCTCCTTCCACCTCAGCCTTCCAAGTAACCGGGACTATAAGCATGTACTATCATGCCTGGCTAATTTTTTGATTTATTGTGGAGATGAGGTCTCGCCAACTTACCCATGCTGTTCTCAAACCCATGGGCTTAGGCAGTCCTCTTACCTAGGCCTCCCAAAGTGCTGGGATTACAGGCTTGAGCCATTGCACCCAGCCTGTTTTGATTTTTTTTAAGATGACCATTCTGACTAGTGTAAAGTTGTATCTCATTGTGGTTTTAATTTGCATTTCTCTGATGATGAGTGATAGCATTTTTTCATAAGTTTATTGACCATTTTTATATCTGATTTTGAGAGATGTCTGTTCATGTTGTTTGCCCATTTTTCAATGGGATTATTTGCTTTTTCTTGCTGATTTGAGTTCTTTGTAAAGTCTGGATGTTAGTCCTTTGTCAGATGTATAGTTTGCAAACATCTTTCCAATTCTGTAGATTGCCTATTTGGTCTGTTGATTATTTCTTTTGGTGAGCAGAAACTTTTTAGTTTAATTAAGTCCCATTTGTTTATTTTTGTTTTTGTGGTTTTAGTCATAAATTATTTGCCTAGGCTGATGTCCAGAAGAGTTTTTCCTAGGTTTTCTTCTGGATTTTTATGGTTTCGAGTCTGACATTTAAGTTTTTAATACATCTTAGTTAATTTTTGTATATGGGGAGAGATAAGGACCAAGTTTTATTTTTCTGCATGTAGCTATCCAATTTTCTCAGCTCCATTGTTGAATAGGGTGTCCTTTCCCCAGTGTATGTTTTTGTCTGCTTTGTCAAAAATCAGTTGGTTGTACATATTTGGGTTTATCTGGATTCTGTATTCTGTTCCATTGATTCGTGTGTCTGCTCTTGTACCAGTACCATGCTGTTTTGGTTACTACAGCCTTGTAGTATAGTTTGTAGTCAGGTAATGTGATGCTTTCGGCTTTGTTCTTTTTGCTTAGGATTGCTTTGGTTGTTCTAGCTCTTTTTTTTTTTTTTTTTTTTTTTGGTTCCTTATGAATTTTAGGATTTTTTTTTCTAATTCTGTGAGAAAATGATGTTGGTAGTTTAATAGGGATTGAATCTGTAAGTTACTTTGGGCAATATGGTCATTTTAACAATGATGATTCTTCTAATCCATGAGCATGGGATGTTTCTCCATTTGTTTGTGTCCTCTACAATTTCTTTAGTTGGAATTTTGTAGATCTTCTTGTAGAGATCTTTCACCTTTTTGATTAAATATATTTCTAGGTATTTTAGCTTTTTGGCTGCTATTATAAATGGCATTAAATTTCTGATTTGATTCTTAACTTGGTGGCTATTGGTGTATAGCCATGCTACTGATTTGTGTGTGTTGATTTTGTATCCTAAAACTTTACCAAATTTATTTATCATGTCCGGGAGTCTTCTGGAGGAGTCTTTAGGATTCAGTAGATATAAGAACATATTGTCAGCATACAGAGAAAATTTGACTTCTTGCTTTTCAGCTTGGATACCCTTTATTTCTTTTTCTTGCTTGATTGCTCTGGCTAGGACTTCCAGTACTATGCTGAATAGGAGTGGTGAAAGTGGGCATCCTTGCCTTGTTCCAGTTCTGAGAGGAAATGTGTTCAGGTTTTCTCCATTCAGGAAGACATTGACTGTGGGTTTGTCATATGTGACTTTTATTATTTTGAGGAATGTCCCCTCTATGCCTGTTTTGCTGAGGGTTTTTATCATTAGGGGATATAGGATTTTATCAAATGCTTTTTCTCTGTCTGTTTAAATTATCAACAGACATTTCATTTTGTTTGTGTCCACTACAATTTCTTTCATCAGAGTTTTGTAGTTCTTGTAGAGATCTGTTTATGTAGTGGATCACATTTATTGCCTTGTGTGTATTGAACCACTCACTTGGGATAAAACCCACTTGGTCATGGTGTACTATTTTTTTGAATGTGCTGTTGATTCACTTTGCTGATATTTTATTGAGGATTTTTGCATCTATGTTCATAAGGAATATTGGTCTGTAGTTTTCCTTCATTGTTGCATCTTTTTCTGGCTTTGGTATTAGGGTGATACTGACTTGATAGAATGAGTTAGGGAGGAGTCCCTCCTCTTCAATTTTGTGGAATAACTTCAGTAAAATTGGTACCAGTTCTTCTTTGAAGATCCTGTAGATCTTCAAAGATTCGGCTGTGAATCCATCAGGTCTTGAGAGACTTCTGATTACTGTTTTAATCTCACTATTCAATATTGGTCTGCTCAGGATTTCTATTTCTTCCTGATTCAAGGTTGGGGGTTGTATTCTTGGTTGTATGTTTCCAAGAATTTATCCATTTCCTCCAGAATGTCTAGTTTGTTTGCATAGAGGTGTTCATAATGGTCTCTGATCTTTTGAATTTCCATCATACCAGTTGTAATGTCTCCCTTTTCATTTCTGATTGAGCTAATTTGAGTCTTCTCTCTTTGTTTATTAATTAATCTTAGCTAGCAGTATAACAATTTTGTTTATTTTTTCAAAGGGACACCTTTTTGCTGATCAATTTTTAATTTCAATTTCATTTAGTTCTGCTCTTACCTTTGTTAATTCTTTTCTTCTGCTAGCTTTGAGTTTCATTTGTTCATGTCTTCCTAGTTCCTTGAAATGTGATGTTAGGCTATCAATATGCGATTCTTTCAGTCTTATCAATGTAGGCCTTAAGTGCTATAAATTGTCCTCTGCACAGATTTGGCTGTGTCCCAGAGGTTTTGATAACTTGTTTCATTATTGTCATCTGTTTTGAGGAATTTTTAAATTTCTATCTTGATTTCATTTTTGACCTGAGGATCATTCAGGAACAGATTCTTTGACTTCTGTGTTTTTGTTTGGTTTTGCAAGTTCTTCTTGGAGTTAATTTCTAGTTTTATTCAACTGTGGTCTGAGAAGGTGCTTGATATGATTTCAGTTTTTTTGAATTTGTTGAGACTTGATTTGTGGTCTATCATATGGTGTGTCTTGGAGAATGTTTGTTCCATGTGCTGATGAGAAAAATGTATATTTTGTAGTTTGGGAAAGGAATATTCTGTATATGTCGTTAGTTTCATTAGCTCTAGGATTCAGTTTAACTCCAGTGTTACTTTGTTGACTTTCTGCCTGATCTGTTGGTGTCAGTGGAGTGTTGAAGTTTCCCACTAGTATTGTATTGCTCTCCTTTTTAGGTCTAGTAGAATTTGTTTTATAAAGCTGAGGGCTGTGGTGTTAGGCACATATACACTTAAAATTGTTATGTCTTCTCATTGGATTGATCTCTTTATCATTATATAATAACCATCTTTGTCTTTTTTTTTACTGTTGTTAATGTCTGTTTTATCTAATATGAGAATGGCTACTCCTGCTTGTTTTGAGTTTCCATTTTCATGGAATATTTTTTCCTACCCCTTTACCTTGAGTCTATAGGAGTCTTTGTGAAATAAGTGGGTCTCTTGAAGGCAGCAAAAATTTGGGTTGTGTTTTTTTTGGTTGTTTTTTTTTTGAGTTGGAGTCTCACTCGGTCGCCCAGTCTGGAGTGCAGTGGCCACTCCCAGCCACCGCAGCCTCAACCTGCTGGGCTCCGGCGATCCTTCCGCCTCAGCCTTCCGAGTATCCGGAATTACAGGCATGTGCTACCATGCCTGGCTGATTTTTTGATTTATTGTAGAGATGAGGTCTCACTGCCCAGGTGGGTCTCGAACCCACGGGCTCAGGCAATTCACTCACCTCAGCCTCCCAAAGCCATGGGATTACAGGCTGATCCACCAAGCCCGGCTGAGTTGTGTTTTTAAAATCTATTCTGCCAGTCTGTATCTTTTTAGTGTGGCATTGAGACCATGTACATTTAGAGTTAATCATGATATGTGAGGTATTATTCCATTCATCATACTGGTTGTTATCTGGTTGGTTTATTTATGTATTTTCTAAGGCTGGTGAGATTTATAGTTTCCAGAATTTTTTACTGGTTTATTTTGACCTTTTGTTTTATTATTTACAACTCCTTTGAGTATTTCCTGTAGAGCCAGTCAAGTGGTAGCAATTACCCTCAGCATTTGTTTGTCTGAGAAATCCTTCATTTCTCCTTCATTTATGAAATTTAGTTTTGCAGGATGTGAAATTCTTGGATGACTGTTACTCTGTTTGAGGAGACTAAATATGGGTCCCCAATCCCTTCTGGCTTGTAGGGTTTCTTCTGAAAAGTCTGTTGTTAGTCTGATAGGTATACCTTTGTAAGTTACTTGATGCTTTTATCTTACTGCTCTTAAAATTCTTTCCTTCACATTAACTTTGCATGACTAAATGATTATATGCATTGGGAAAGACCTTTTTGCAATGAATCTTCTGAGGGTTATTTGGGCTTTTTGCATATGGTTGTTTAGATCTACATGCCAAGGATCTGTAGCTTCTCTTCTTCCTCAGGAACACCTGTGATTCTTAGGTTTGGATGTTTGGCATACTCCCACATTTCTTGGAGTCTTTGTTCCATTCTCTTGATGCTGTTTTCTTTATTGTTGTCTGATTGGGTTAATTCAAAAGCCTTGTCTGTAACTCTGTTTTTTCATATTGTCAGAACTATTTTTCTGATTCCTTCTCATTTGGGTAGACTATTTCTTCTTATTTGAGGTTGTCAGGGTCTGACAAAGGCACTGTAGGGTTCCCTTGGTTATAAATAGCCTTGGTATGGTGAGTTTCTCAGTTGCCAGCTGTGGCAGTCCTGAGCTGCTGGATACCTATACTGGCTTATGGTGTCTTAAGTGGCTGGAGTGGCTTGGAAAGTGATGTTAGCTGGGATTTGGGATCAGGCCCTCCCCAAAACTGAAGTATTATATCCAGTGTGGTGGGTGACATCAATCTCCAGCCAGGAGGTGGGCTTGTGGGAGAAAGCTGGGTATGGTGGTGGCTATGAGGTTTCTCATTGGTGAGTATTGCTCCAAGGAAGTTCCCAGCCAGCCTAGATGAGGGCAAGGTCCTAGGTATTTCCCAGGTTCTCTGTTTGAGCTTTCATGGGGAGTGTGGGAGATGGGAGAAAGAGCTTAAGCCCCGCACAAGTGTGCACTCTTGGCTATGCCAGTGAGGATTGGGAGGGAACCCCTTGTCACTGGTAACGCTGTTGTGTAGGGCAGGCACAAAAAAGTTTATACAGAGAGTGAGATGTTGCTGTGGTAACAAGTCCCATCTGAACTCCCACCTTGGCCTCTGGCAGTTTGCCTTGGGAATGTCAAAGTGCAGCTGGCCTCAGGGCTTCAGGTGTTTTCCTGGCAATCTACCCAGCCAAGAACTGTCTGTAGCTGAGGAGCCTAGAGCCCATCTTCTGCCAGGCTGACTAGAAAGCAGCCACGCTGCCTGCAAGGGTTATGTTCCTGGGAAACAGCAACTGGCATTGCTCAAGGCTTTCTTTTTCCCTGTACCACTCCATATGGGCAGCAAAGGGGAAAGGCTATGGGTGAGGCAGTTCCCAGCGAGAGACTGGAGTTTCCCAAGGCTCAGGGGGTCTCCCAAGTTCACGGCAGGAGCACAGAACTCCTGAATTCCCCTCACTCACCTTCCCCACTGTGTCCAGAGGCTGCCAGCAGACTGTGGTAGTGTAGGCAGGAGTATGGCCAGTTCCAAAGGTTGACACATTTTTCTCTTCTTTGAACTCTGTGGTTATTATCACTTCTTTGAAGAGTTGTGGGGTTTGCTGCTGGTCTCTGGGTGCTGAGGAAATTTTGTTTACTCCATAGCAGGAGCTCGCTCAACTGCCTCACGTTGGCCATCTTCTATGCGGCTGGTTTGAATCTAGGTCTTCTCACTTTAAATTGAACCCTTCTCTTCCCTCCCTTCCAGCCCCCAAACATCTTATTTCTAAAGGAGAGGGAAGGTCAAGAGAAACAGAGACAGATACAGAATATGAGAATGAATATTTACAGAACTCCAACCTGAATTCAAGGTGGGGGAAAAATATTACCAGATTATTTACCTAACTTGATCCCTCCGAAATTGTGGGTATTTAAAGCTACTTGGAAGATAAAGGAATTTACGTTTGCAGTGCATTCCCTCCTACATTTTTGGTGACTATATTTGTGGATGAATAAGTATTGAAACATTAAAGAAACCATCATTCACTCTGGGTCACCCTCCCCACTGCCCCGTAGCCTTTAAGAGTGTTTTCACAGTCGTCAAGTCTGCCAGGTTTGGATCCTGTGGTATGCCTCCTTCCAGTTTGTTTGGTTAGTTAGCTAATGTGTTTTGCATTCAACCAAGAAAGTTCAAAATACTGTCTCTGAGAGAGCCGGCTCGGGTGCAAATCCAAGTTACGAGTGGCAGACTGTCTGAGTTCTCTGGGTGATGATTGAGCAAACCACCCACTAATTTTAGGCTGGGAGGGCTCGGAACACAAATTGAGTTTTCAGTAGAAAACCATGTCCTACCAAGACATTCGATAGCTATTGGAAACATCCTCTGACTCTAGCTCTTGGCCACTGTGAAGGTTCACATTCCTACTCATTATCATATTAAGTGCGGTAAGGATTTTATTTTTTTTTTTATTTTTATTTTATTTTATTTTATTTTTTAAGATTTTATATTTTACTTTAGATCATTTCACTCTCAAAGTTCATAGCATAGTTTGCCTTACTTTCCTATGACTAATGTAGATGGGAAGCAGTGAGCCCCCCGGCAACAATCTCACCCTTAAGTTGATAAACCAGGTAAGAGCACACAGGGCTCTAGAATCTCCTGAGTTGCCACTTTCAAGCTTGTAAGCCAGATACCAAATCATAGTGTTCCAAAAACATGTGCTAATTGACCCCACTTACATATATAATATTATTTTTCGAAAAATTGTCCTATGTTCGTGAGACAGTCTCATCTGCTTTGATTTGTATGGGTGAAGTCTTCACGTACAAAGCTCCATTTGGTCTTTGATAGGAAATTGCATATGGCTCTGGTAGACCCAATTCAGGCACCTTTTCAAATTTTCTGAAGCCATAAAAGGCCATTAAAAGGTAAACATGTATTTTCCAGGGTTACTTTTCCAATGTAGTTTTGACTTGCGTATAGAGTTACCCATATCTTATACTTAATAGTTTTGAACTAGAGTCTCTCATTGGGTTTTCCTGACAAATCTGTGTAGTAAGTAGAAGAGCTGATGTCATTACTGTTTTATAAAATAAATAAAAACAGAGGAATGGTGTTTACTTAAGGACTCCTACAGTGCATAATATTTTTAGAATTTACCATTTTCAGTCACCTCCTTTGAGTCAGGACTTGTGCTAGCTGTTTTACATAGAGCTACTAATATTATTTAATCCTCATAACCTCTGAAGTTGATAATAGGGATCTCACTCTACAGGTGAGGAAGGTAAGTTTCAAGGAAGTAAAATAATCTATCCTAGGTCTTCTTTAGTCTGATTCAAGCTGATCCTCATTACATTGTTCGGATTGGTATCATTAAATTCAATGGTTGTTTGTGATCCTTAATTAACTTTTAGTCTGTCAGAGCATTTGAGTGGAGAGTAGGTCAGAACTGACATAGATTTGGCTTGTTGGAGCTCAACCTCACTATATGCTGAACTGAAATGGTATAAATCCCTGCATTTGCATATTTTATGGAAATTGAGATGTTTCAATCAGGAAGAAAGTATAACATGAAAGAATTAAGATATTGACAAATATTTATAGAGCACCAATATTTACTAGACATTTTGATTAGTGCTTGCATGCATATTACACATTATGATCTTTATAACATTCCTGCAGGCCCTAGTTACTGTTTGTTTACAGATAATGAAACTGATCCCCCAAAAAGTCATAAATAATACATTGTACGTAGGGAAGGGCACACAGCTAACAAGTAGAGCTGGAAATGAACTGGGGTCTTTTAACCATGGGTCCATGACTTTCTGGCAGTGTCAGTGTTCAGTGCTCACAAGAGGTTCTGTTGCTTCTGGGGTCACTCTGCTATTCCTCAACCCATGGTCAGCCCTGTCCCGTTGCTTTCATTTGCATACCATTTGCATATCCTCACTTGGGAATTTCGGATAATTTAAGCATCAACCTAGAAAGCATTTCTTGAATTGTAACAAGAATTGTCTACAGGAAATCATGCATCTAAAGAAGGTATTCTATTATGCAGTCATTAGCATCTTGTTTAGAAACCTCTGCTTTTCAGAAATAATTTCACAGAAGGCAATGGAGTTATCTATCAAGCATTTCTGAGAAATAAATACAAGAGATAGATGTGTGTAGTTCAAATCAGGACAACTCAATATATCTGCACTGGGTATTTAAGGAGTCCTGAGGTAATTGAACATAGTAATTGCGTTGCTGTATCTCAAGGGTTTCACTGACACTTGTTTTGTTTGTTTTGCCTGAGCCCATAATTGCAGAAATATTCTCCCATGATGATTAGTACCCAGTTTAAAATAGACTGTTTCATTAAAGGTAACTCCATAATGAGCCCAGTGAGGACCCAAGCTGGGTCCTTTAAAGATAGTAATTCCCTCTTCTTGCAGCCTGACCATGTGCTCACAGAACTGTGTGAGTTAAAACCTTCCACTTCAGTCCTGTTTGAATGGCAAGAAAAGAGGAGGTCG
The DNA here is from genome assembly GCF_000164805.1 of Carlito syrichta. NCBI lineage: Eukaryota > Metazoa > Chordata > Mammalia > Primates > Tarsiidae > Carlito > Carlito syrichta. The sequence goes on along the minus strand of NW_007113559.1, from coordinate 223,934 downwards.
AATTACATAGCCTTTAAGGTCTGTTCCAGCTTTAGCATTCTGTGATTCTTTGGAATATTCACCAAATAGAAGTTCAAAAATTGATTCGGCTCTCACACTGAGAGGGAAGAATGCCCACAATTGAATAAAAGATTAGGAGCTGTAGAGAGGAAATCGTTGTCTTGAGTGAGTTCTTTTATTGGAAATCAGCCTTGGACTACTGGACAGGAAATTAAGTTCTTGCCTGGGTCATTAATCATTGTGCCGATTTGAAAATTGGCAGTAGGGGGAGGTGGCTATATTTGAGGAGGAAGGAAGGAGTGGGCGGAAACAGCTTTCCTCAAAGCTCCAGTCTGAGTGGGCATTAGCCGGTAAAGATAAGTGATAGCAGCCACCCCCTTGTGGTGGAGGTGTCTAGATATTTTTGTCAATTCTCCTGATAGTTCCCACACATCTCCCCAAACCTGTTTCCCACTTCCACCAAAAGGAGGGAAATAGAATCACAGGATTTTCAAGGAACAAAGGCAGAGATGTGATGGTTTAATTGAGGTTTATATTTCCCTGTTCAGCTCAAGAAAGGAAGACGAGATGAGGGTATCCTTAATTTTTGCGGAAGCTAACATTGATTTAAAAAATCAGCAAAACCACGGGGCATGGGTTATGCCATGTCAGGATAACCTGTGTCCCTCAAACTACTGTATCTTTCACCATCTCCTGTTTCTCTCCCTCTTTCCAAGTGGAACCCCACTCAGGCGTCAATGTCTTCTGCCTCATAAAGTTGGAGTTTCTCTCTGCATCTGCTCATTGGGCCAGAAACATATTAAGATCATCCTGGTTTTAACTTTTCCTTTCTCTTCCCCAGTATATGACTGTCTCAGAGCGTTTGCACTTTTTAGTTATTTTTCCTGTAAGGTGAGAAGTTTTGATAAATAAAAACTCGGCAGCAGATTTTATTTCCCAAAAAAAATAACAATTTTGACATCTCAGAGTATCATGTGTCTTAAAGCTGTTCCCAGTAGAGTCTAAATATACCTCTGGGCTTTCTTATCACTCATCAGAGCTGCCTAGAAAATGTGCCCCCCTCGGGGTATGATTGACTAAGTCTTCTTTAAAGCTCTCTCTCCTCTTACAGATTTTTTCTGACGGGAAGGAGGCTAAGTTGGGTTGGGAAAGGAACCTTTTGGCTCCCTTGCAGTTTGTGTGGGCTTTTGCTCGTTCTCTCTCTCAAAACACCTGCTTCTTTCCGACTGTAATTTCACAATGTTCTTAACTGCTCGGCACGCGAGATGGTCCTCAGCATCCTTGACAAATCCTGCCCTGAATCGTCCTCCCAAGCAGCCCAGGAGCTGGCCTGTGTGGTCATGGCTTAGGAGAAATAGACGTCGCTCTCCTCCCTACAACCCTGCGTCTTCTTTCCACATTAGTCTTGGCTGCTCTAGCCCCAGTATTTAACACCAATAATAAGCACCTTAGAGATGATCTGTCAAACCGGGAAGTAAAAAAAATCAAATGTAACCAGGTGAAGTGTCACTGTCAGCCCAGGAAGAGCATTCTGAGCAGTTCAGGATGTGGAGGATGAATCTATTGCCATGAGCCGCCTCTTCACAGGAAATCACACAGGCTTGCAGTATTGAGGACGCCTTTAAATTAAAAGGAGTAGGCGAGGCTTCCGCCTTACTGGAGTTTGTATACCTATTGCGGGATGTGACACAAGCTGTTCGGGGACTCTTGAAGTTCTGACTTGGAGCACTGGATCACAGCAGTAGCAGGGGCCTTGACCTTCTCGTTCGGCACTTGCCCTTGAAGCCTGGCTTCCAGTGTCAGAGCAGTTTCCCATCTGTAGACCCACGAACTTGCCCTTATTTGCGCCTTGACCCGCTACAACACCAAACACTGGTGAGAACTGTCCTTGGAACTCTCCTTCCCACTCTCTAGAATGTTCCATCTATCTTCTAGGTTCATTCTCTCTTTTTTTGGTTCATCCCTACTATGTTCTCTTGTCACCCCCTATAAGTTTGTCTCTTTGATCTTGGCTTCTCCCATCCTCAAGTTAGCAGCCTACTGAATACATTTCTACTTTTCTTATTTTATCATCTCAGACTCAGCTTCTCTAAAAGGAAAAAAAAATTCTCCCCTAAACTGGATACTCCTCTGCTAAGTCTATTTTTGTCATTGTCATTTCAATCCACATCCCAAGCCATCACACTGGTCACTGATATTCTTTCTCCATTGTGCCAGTGTTTTCAGGAAAGAACCCAAGCAGCCTTCCAGGGCGCAGATAGGTGGGGACAAGCATTAAGGGCTTAGAAATGGTAGGCTCCACCTCTGAAGCACCAAGTGCCAAACTGCACTGAATTCTTTTCTGGGCTTACTCCATTAGTGCTTGTAGCAGCCTATCAGATGCTACATAGGAGGAGCCATGCTCTACCCAGGGGATGGGAACAGGTACCGCTTTCCCTCCTCTTCTCCAGACAAAGCAGGACTGACTGTGCCTTTTAGTACAAGAAGGATGAATGGACTCTAAATCTAGGTTGCCTGCTGCTGGCAACTCACTTGGGGAATTTGTGTTTGGGGTCTTGCATCTCCTTCCTTTCTTTGTCCTTTCTTAGAGTGGTAAGACTTTCTAATGTGCCCTCTTTTGGGATGTACCTTTAGTTCTGCTGGAGGAGGAGCGAGCGATGCATACCTTAGTGTGCACAAGTTTTTAAGAGAGAGCGATCGAGGGAGCCGGATAGAGCTTGGTGTGCACTGACCAGCGTGGGTCTGAAGTCCTGTACTCTGGCGCTCATTCATTCAGCAGATGTACTGTTGATTGTGCAGAAATGTAATACTGGGTATCACTTGAGTGGTGCCACCCGGCCCCTGCTCCCACACGTGACGGGGAGAAATACTTCGGGTGAGCAGTTTTACAGTTAAGATTTAATTGAAATGGTGCTAAGTGCTGCAAAAGCATGGTCGGGGCATTTGGCTGTGCTGTCTCCAGGCCTTTCATCTGAGGAATCATGAGTGCATTGGAACAAGGTGCATATCGAGTGGGCTGGAGGGTCTGAGGGGCAATATGTCAGTCTTCTGCTTCAGCATCTCAGTAGCTCAACTCCATACTGTCCTTCAGCCTTCCCACCTGTTACCAAGCCCATCAGACTGTCCCAGCTGTGTGTTTCTCCCCTATGCCCATGTAGTCTCTCCACTTCCATTTTTTCTCCTCATTCTTCCACCTTCACCTCTTTTAAGTATCCAAAGCCCAACTGACCTCCAGGCCCTCCCTGACATCCCACTGACTTCTCCATCCTAACAATGCATTTGTGATCTGTCCCTCCTCTGATTATACCAGGAGTTCTCAGAGGAGGAGCCCTGTCACCCCTTGTTAGAAATGCAGGGTCTCAATCACCATGCTCAGTGGGGCCCAGCAATCTGCTTTCACAAGCTTTCTGGGTGATTTTGAAGTGCACACTAACATTTGAGAACCACTAGCTTATGTGACTCCTTTAGAATGGTATTATGTGTTGCCTTATTTTCTTATTCCATATCTTTTCTCTCCAATGAGATTGTAAGTCCACTGTTTTGCCTGCATTCATGTTTTTACACAGTGTTAGTATTTAACAGTTTAATGTATGTTTGGATAAATCCCTGAAAGCTATTTCAGTCATTTTTTTACCTCCTTTGATATGACTAGTAGTTTCAAATTGATCTGCTTAGAAATTTCTGGCATATGTAGAGAAATGTTAAGTTCTTCTGAAACCTCTGAGAACCAGTTGAGAAGTTCTCATTGGAAGGGGGTACAGTGTAACACAAAAAGGGGTCTAACCCCAAGGCTATTCTGTGGGTTTTTTAAGTGTGGGCAGAAATGTTTCTGAGATTTTAGATTATGCTTTTCTCAAATGATTGATGATAGCATTAAAGAAGGAGGAAAAAAAGCAACCAGAATTATCTATATGACATCAGTTTGGTAGAAATGATCAGATAGAAGGAGGAACAGATTTTCTTGTGAGCTATAGCTCCTGGTTAGATTGTGATGTTAGGGTAATGCTATGTCAGAGTATCTCTTTATGGAATTTTGGAAAGATTGTTGGAAAGGCAGTTGTTTAAGGGTGGAATATTTTAGTTTGTTTATCAAATCCAATGTTTGGCCTGTAAGACACTCAAAATGTTCCCTTCTTTCCTCCTTCCTTTTTCCCCTCCTTCTCTGTTTCCTTCCTGTTGTACTAAATAAGTATTTAAAATACTAATCTTAACTTTTCTTTCCAGAAATAAAAGTGTGGAGAAAAATTTTACTTCATTCCGTTTCATCCTGATAGTACATTCCCTTCCTACCCTCCCATATGCAACCATTTAAATGTATTTATTGTGCCTTTTTTCTTTGGATATGTATTTCTAAAAATGTAATGGTTTGTAATGCAAATATTTTAGATTTACATACATGATATTGTGTTTTAAATCTCTCTTTTTTTTCCACTTGGCATTATTTAAAGGTCCACTCTTGTTTCAAAATCCATTCTTGTTACTGTGTGTTTGTGTGGTCTCCCAAGAGTGGGCAACAGAAATAATGGTGCAGTAGACATCCTCATGCATTTCTTCTGCGGTCTTGTCTTGGGAGAACCTTTCTTTGGAACTTATGCACAGAAGTGAAATTGCTGGGTATTTGGAATATGAAGAGTTAATTTGACTAAATGGTGCCAGCGCACTTTCCACAATGGCTGCCCCAGCCCCACTTCCACCATAGTCCAGCAAGACTCCTACCCACATCAGGAATTTTCAGTTATGCTGCCTTCATAGGTGTGAAGTGATAGCTCTTAATGTGCATTTGCTTGCCTATGTGCTTGCCAGTCTTTGGGGTAGCCTCCCTAGTAAATTGCCTGTCCATGTTCTTTGCCATCATTGTATCGGTGGTGGTGGGGTATCGTTCTTGACTTTCAGGACACCACTGAATACTTCCAGTATCAGTCTCTTTGCAGTTTTAGATTTTGCAAGGATCTTCTATCATCTGTCTGTCAACTTTTCCCGCAGTATCCATAATTGAACAGAAAATCTTAAAGTAATCATTGTTCTGCCATATACTTCCAGCTTTTGAAGTACTCTGCCCCGAGGTGCTATCGGTTAGGGATTCATTTTAGTTTTCCTCAATATAGTGAGCCACTGTTACCAACACCAAAGACCAAGTAGTCTTTTCCAGTTGGCCTGTTGTGGTATCTTTATCATATACAATAAGTCCTCTGCATATGAATGAGTTCTGTTCTGAGAGCACAGTCATAAGTCCAATTTGTTTAAGTTCAGCAGAGTTAGCTTAAGTACCCAATTAACACAACCAACTATACATAACACCACTACTTTTATGCTTGCTTCCAGACATTCTGGGCTTGAAATAATGATACTATGATAAGGTACTCTATACTGTACTGTACAGTAAAGTACACAAAAGCACAGCCACTTGTAGAGGATGCATGCATGTGGCAATGTACACCAGACATGTGAACTAATTTATGTGATTAAACATGTGAACGCATGTTTGCATCTTTGAAAGTTTGCATCTTGAAAGTATGTATGTAGGGGACTCACTGTAACATAAATTTTTGTTTTGCATGTTCCTATTCTCTCTAGCTTCATTCATTCCACAAAATGCTTAAGTTGAAATGACCTCAGAAAGTTAGAAGAATAAACTGCTTCCCAATGACTAGTAGGAATAAACTCATGAAAATAATGTCATGTGCTCTTAACGCAGCCTTGTAAAGTTTCAGCTAGACTCCAGGTTGCAAAACAAAGTAATTGCTGAAAGAAGCTATTACTTGTTGGCATTGCCTGTTCTCCCTACAGAGTGTCAACTAGACCAACCAGCATAAATTTAGGTTTCTTCCCACTGTCTCCTATAATGATTCAGTTTATCAACTCTCTAGTCATTTTATATTTCCAAATTATCTGTAAGATATGCAAAATAAACATGCCACCTTAAATCATTTGCAGCTTAAAAACTGAGTATACATTGGAAAAATTCAGACCTATACATAAATGAAAGAGAAAGAAACAGAGATTTCTAAGTATTTTTCTGCTCATTAACTCTCCTCTGAGTGCCTTGTGTACTGCCTTGATCAGAGTAATAAAGAGGTAAATAAGTATCTTTGAAATTGTAATCTCTTAACAAATAGATTGGGGAGGCAAAAGCTAATTTGGCCCTTATTTTTAATTCTGCTACTGAATATTGATAATCAAAAGTAATATGATTACTTTACTAATTATTTACTATCAAATGGGGGCACATTGTCCTTTGCTGAGCATTGTACATACATGGCCTCATCTAATCCCTGCAACAGTCACATGAAGTAGGTATCATCCTCCCCATTTTATATGTCAGGGAACTAAAGCCCAGAGAACTGTCCTCCTTAGATCAGACATCTACTAAGGGGCAAGACTGAGATTCAAACCCAGGTCTGCTTGCTCCAAAATTGGGTTCATGTCCACTGCTCACACCGCTTCCTATGAGTGTGAATTAAACCTAAGTAATGCCTCACTAAATGAGGATGGTTATATTTACACAAAAATATTTGAATATTTGAATATATGTTTTACAGGAAAATGGTAAGCATCACCCTAACTCATTAGCTTTCTAATCATTCCATGTCACACAAATGAGCTGGTGTCCAGCTTTAGGCATTGCCATTTTTGTTTGTTTTAATCATACCTGTTTCTTCATAATGAGCTATCATCACCTTAGTATAATGAATTTTCTGTGCATATCCTTTTGTTTGCAAAGCTCAATATTTGATTTCTTCACTCATCCTATGTCCAGACATTAATGAAGGCAGTGCTGTCTCTGCGTCAGCAGTTACCATCAACATAAGATTAGTACATCAATCTACTAATTACCTGATGAGTATGTATCTTATTTACTTAATAGAATATTAACCATAATTCCCAGTCAGCATCTGTATAGATTCTTAAATACTATACATTCTCCATGTAGCCTTCTGATATCCCTGGCATTCTAAATGTTTTGGGGTTTTCTTTTTCAAGAAATAAAATTTTACAGCCACAAAATGAAAAAGTTGATCCCCTTAGTGCAGTATCAGAAATCATAGCTGCTGACTTTGTTATTATGGTTCTTTTTAAATTCCTCCCAGTGACTTCTGCTTATAAAAAGCCTGATATGACATTAGAAACAGGAGTATTTTTTCTTTGGCATGTATCTGTTCCCTGACAAAGTCACTCCTCTGTAAAAGTTCTTTTTCTCTCCAGCCTTGTTTATCCCATCAGGCATTCCTGCCAGAAGCAGCCCTGTTTACATAACTGCCCTTGTTGGTCGGAATATTTTACCAAGCAGCCATCCTCCCCTCACACCACAGCCTGTTTAACATGGAATAGGGTCAAAACCTGAAAGGCGTTAGAGAATGCTCAATAAGCTAGATTTGTGCTGAATGAAAGCGGAGGCATTTGGATGAAAACGAAGTATTGGGAGAGGGGAGTGAGAGCAGGGGCGTTTTGTCAGTAAAGATTGAAGAAAACAAAAGAAAAGAGAGTAGTTCTTTTGTGAGGGAGTGGAAGGGAAAACCGTTCACTGGTTTGGGAGTGGGACAAAGGTATGTATTGACTGTTGGAAAGCATGTGCATTCGTTAGCCACTTGAACACAAATGGAACTGCAGGTCGGCTAAGCAACAACATGGCTAGCTGCGTCTCCATTTTCTAATTAAAAGGAAAAGATTTAACAAGAATGAGGTGTCTCAATAATAATGTAGGCTTTTTCATTTTACTAGACTTTCCACTTTTTACTGCAGTTTTGACTGATTCTTAACAGACGTAGTACTCTAGGCCACCGTCACTGTGGTCACAAATATATTAGAGGAGTTGTATTTTAAGCATGAGGCATTTTAATTAGAATTGCTCTTTATTTGAACACAGGGGTTAGTAGGCAGCTTGTCATGGAAAAGATCACACTTGGGCCAAACACAGTGGCTCACACCTATAATCTCAACTCTTTGGGAGACTAAGGCAGGAGGATCACTTGAGGCCAGGATTTCAAAGATCAGCTTGGACAACATATCAAGAGCCCATCTCTATCCACCACCCCCAAAAAAAAACAACCAGAGATGGTGGTGTGTTCTTATGGTCCTAGCTACCTGAGAGGCTGAAGCAGGAGGATTGCATGAGCTCAGGAGTTAAAGGCTGCAGTGAGCCATGATTGCACCACTGCGCTCCAGCCTGGGTGACAGAGTGAAGCCCTATCTCAAAAAGAAGAAGAAGAAGAAAAGATCACATGTGTTATTTTCCAATCTCTATCTTTCCCAGAACTGGAGTCTCCAACCAGGTGGCAGTAAGCACCCTGAATGACTACCTTCTGCACTTTTCTCTCTTCTGCCTATCTCCTTAACTACCAATTGTGCCATTTCTTTGTCTATGTCAAATTTAGAATGGTTTTTGATGTCTCATAACTAGAGGAGTTTTTCAGGCTTACTGTAAGAAGAAGCTAACACTTTGTCCTGTCCAGTAAGAAAATCAGAATAACAGCATGATCACCCTCCTTTTAATTGACACCAAGTGCATCCCTATCCCACACTCCAGCTCCCCTCTGATGTATCCGTTTATTGAGCCCTCATCCTGTGCCACTTACTGTGTTAAGCCCTTTTTGTATGTTTGGTCATCCTAGTAAGTCTGGCATCGGTATTCTCACCCTGCGTTATGGCACTAGGAAGCAAATGGAGTTATGGAAGGTTATGATGAAACGAGTTACATGGTAGGAGGAAAGGCCCAGATTTGAGCTCCAGAAGTTAATGAACTAACTGCTGTGCAATGAGTGGTGGCAAAATGATAATCAGTGAATGCATGTTGATTGGAAGTTAACAACCCGGTGCTTACCATGAGAGCAGAACATGCCTGACTCTGGGGTGACTACCTTAGTCTTGTTCAGATGCAAGACTTCAAGGAGTCATCTGCCTGCCTTTCTCCTCTCCTCTCCTCTCCTCTCCTCTCCTCCCCTCCTCCCCTCTCTTCCCCTCCTCCCCTCTCCTCCCTTCCCTGCTCCTCTCCTCCCCACCCCTCCTTTCTTGACTTTAGTTTTTTAGAGTAGTTTAAGGTTCTCCGCAAAATTGAAAGGAAGGTACACCAGTTTCCCATATGCCCTATTCCTCCACGTGTACACAGCCTCCACCATCAGCATCCTATACCTGAGTGGTACATTTGGGTTTTTTGTTTGTTTTTGAATTGGGGTCTTGCTCTGTCACCCAGGCTGGAGTACAGTGTCAGAATCATGGGTCACTGCAGACTCGACCTCCTAGGCTCAAGCGATCCTCCCGTCTTAGCCTCCAGAGTAGCTGCGGCTACAGGCATGCACCACCACATCAGGCTAATTTTTATGATTTTTTGGAGAGATGATGTCTCACTATGTTTCCCAGGCTGGTCTCAAACCCCTGGGCTCAAGCAGTCTTCCTGTCTTGGCCTCCCAAAGTGCTGAGATTACAAGCATAAGCCACCATGCCCAGCCTAGAGTGGTACCTTTGTTATCGTTGATGAACTGACATTGACACATCATTATCACCCAGAGTCCATTTACATTAGGGCTCACTCTTGCTGTTGTACATTCTGTAGTTTTGGACAAATTATAATGATATGTATCTACCAATATAGTAACTTACAGAGTCTGATCACTGCCCTAAAAATCCTCTTTGGTCCACCTATTCACTCCTTCCTCCTCCCTCACCCCTGACAACCACTGATCACTTTACTGTTTCCTTTTGCCTTTTCTGGGAATGTCATATAGGTGGAAATAGACATTGTATAACTTTTTCAGATTGGCATCTTTCACTTAGTATTATGCATTTGAAATTCCCCCATGTCTTTTTCATGGCTTGATTGCCTTGCTATTTGTAGCTAAAAAATTTAATGAAAATGTATCCCTAAACTTTACAGAAATGCAGTGCAGGATCTATACAGCGTGATTTTGTTTTATTTCTTTGCTAGCTTTCCTATATCCAAGTCAATAAATACACGAAGCTGGATCGGGGGCAGGGAAGGTATTACAACTTGGACTGTCCTCTCAGCCCCCTTCAACAGTGCTGTGTATGTGCTACAGCATACTTTTAAGAAATCATTCCTGTTTTTGTACATAGAGTTTAATCACTTCAATTTTGGCACCATTGTTAAAAACTAAATCTCTTATAATCAAGGCACTTTTTTTCCTAATGAAAACCACAGCTTGAGCAGCTGCTTGTATTATTGTGTCTCCTCTGTGGTCCCACTGGTGTGTGGGAGTTTACTGTTAGGCTGTGGAAAAGGGAGCAAATAAGAAGCCAAGAACAGGGTCATGTTTCAATAGAGAAATAATGGTGGAATGCTAAAATCCTTGAATGTTCTCCTCACCCTCCTCACACTTGGACACACAGTCTGGCTCTCTTTTTCCTTTCTAAGTACTTCCATAAGGCATGGAAGAGAGACATAGAGCCATAGTACTGAAAACTCCTAGACTCAACTTTGGTATTATACAGCCTGCCTTTACTTTTGCCTGCAGTTGTAAGATAACTCTGTGCTGTGTGTGTTCATCGTTTGTCTGTTGGCTTTGCTGTGGTCTTCCTGTCCTTTTTTCTGGGTTGAAATCGTGTTGATTTGTGTAAGAGTCTTTTTCTTAGGTCAATGTCTATGTCCTGTTTTCATTTTTTATCTGTTTTCTTATCTCCCTCTCTCCCTATTTTCTCTTCCTGCTGTCTATTTTCTGTGCACCTTTGTTTGCTCCTACTCTCTTCATACTACATGCCTTAGAATTTCAGAAGTAAAAATTAAAGTTTCATTTTTGCTGCTTTTAATTTTTTATGTAGATACAGAGATCATTTTATATTTCTCTAAAAGGATACTACATCAAACAAAGTTGCTTTTTATATATTGGAACCTTGATTTTTTTTTAATGTAGGTTTTTGATCTTAGAAGCAGCTACTTCATCCAAGCTACTGGCTACAATGCCATGCCTCATAAAAGGGTATCTGGGTTCTGATTCCGCAGAACAGGGTGAATTCCCAGTGGCACCATGCTTCCGTCACCCTAAGTTATACTTAAATGAAGGTGTGCTTTATCATTTCACCAGTTGTCAGGATCATTTTGGGGATTAAGTAAAATAGTCTGAATAGCCCTTCCAACTCTATCAAAGAGTCCATTGCATTTATAAAAAAACTTTTTTTCTTGTTATTTTTTCAGTAATAGACAAGGCATAGCCAGCTCCTCATCTTATTGATTTCATCAAGGAGATGTTGGTGGCTTTTGGAAGCCACATAATAAAGGTGGATTTGAGGTCAGAATGTGAGTTCCAAACCTGGATGTATTACTGGCTTGCTCTGACCAAAGGCAAATTCCTTAACATCTGTAGTCAGCAGCAGTCTCCTCATCGGTAAAATCTCTAGTACTACCCGCCCATCTCCATGAGTTATGTTATCTTGTTTCTTATTATAGAGTTGTGAAGTACAAGTAAGGATTTACCACATAAGTAGGCTGCATCCACGTGAAGTTTGGGCTTCTAGGTGGCCCTCACTCCCCCGGTAGTGGACCAGGTGCTCTTTGGTGTTGTCATGTGCCCCCAGTTTCCCTCCCTCCCTCCTCTAGCAGTGCTCAGCGACTACCGATCCCACCTTGTGCTGATGTGACTAGTGATCATGGCCCACTTATGAGTGAGAACATGTGGTATTCAGTTCTTTGTCTCTGTGATAGTTCTTAGTATAATGGTCTCCAACTGCATTCAAGCTGCTGTGAAGGCCATGATTTTGTTGTTGTTTATGACTGTGTACTACTTCATCATGTATATGAAACACATTTTCTTTATCTGATCCATTTTTGGTGGGCAACAGGGTTAGTTCCATGTTTTTGCTGTTGTGAGTAGTGCGGCAATAAATATGTATCTGAAGGTGTCTTTTTGGTAGAGCGATTTATGTTCCTTCAGGTATATTCCCAGGAAGGGGATTACTGGATCGTTTGGAAGATCGATTTTTAGTTCTTTTATGAATTGCCATATACTGCTTTCCATAGAGATTAAACATCAACAATGTACAAGCGCTCCCTTTTCTCCGTGGCTGTGCCAGCACCTGTTGTTTTTGGACTTCTTATTAATGATAGCTATCCTTACCAGAATTAGGTGGTATCTCGCTATAGTTTTGATCCAGCAAATGGTGCTGGGAAGAATGAAACTGGACCCCTACCTATCACCATATTAAAAATGAACTCAAAATGAATCAAGGACCTAAATGTAAAACCTCAATCTATAAGATTCCTAGAAGAAAACATAGGAAATACTCTTTTGGACATTGGTGTGGGCAATGAATTCATGACCAAGTCCCCAAAAACAAATGCTAAAAGCTAAGATAGGCGGGACCTCATCAAACTGAAAAGCTTTTGCACAGCAAAAGAAACCAATGAGAAAGTAAAGAGACAACTCAAAAAATGGGGGAAAATATTTGCAAATTATGCATCTGACAAAGGCCTAACACCCAGGATCTATAAGGAACTCAAATGAAGTGGAAGAAAAAAACAAAAAAACAAACAACTCCATTAAAAAGTGGGCAAAGAGCATGAACAGCACTTCTCAAAAAAGGATATACAAGCAACCAACAGACACATGAAAAAATGCTCAGCCTCGCTAATCATGGACTGTTGAATGAGGTAATATGTGTGAGAAAGGTACGCTGACAGCAAAAAGTCATCCTGAGATGACTCTAGTCCAGTGGGTCAGGCTCTTTCTTTTCTATTTTGTCTTTCCAAATCTGATAAGAGTCTCTTTCTTAAGAAGCTGATCGTTTGATGTATGATTCTCTCTTCTACTTCTTTGTCAGTGCTGGTGTTGGACACGTTCCGGCATTCTGAGTTGGGCAAGATCTCCTATTCTTTGTTATCATTTTTTTGTGGGTTCAATATGTTTGGCAGGCCAGTAGACGTAGGAGCTAATACACCCAGGCAGAGCATTGTCAACAGTATAGGTTAAATGAGCTTGTTCACGTTGCTTATGCTAAAAGCTATAAACAGAAGCTTTCACTTCCGGACCATGGTTTCAAGTGAAGGGAGAGTGAAGTGTTCTTGGAGCCTAGACTTACCACCTAAATTTCTTGAACATTTCTTGAGCAACATTCACCCACTCACATATAACATCACCTAGATCGGTGATGTAATAAGCCCTTGGCCAAACCACACCTCTGCCCTACTCTCTCAAAAATGCAGAGCAGTCCTTGCGCTAGATGAGATTTTTGTATTGGAGGTGACTATTAAAAACCATTAAAAGTTGGACACATTTATATAAAAATCCAGATTTTCTGCCTCTGGGAATCAGCAAGTGTTGGAGTTTTGAGGTCACCATCTCTACCCTTTTTTTAATTTTACCAGTTTATAACTTTTCAGGTTCCCTGAGTATTTGAGTTTGAGGCTCTCAAAAATACATGTTTTTCTTCAAAGAAACCATTTATTGAGTTTCTAGTATGGATTCAAACTCTGCTATCAGAGAAGACACAATTTCTGCTGTTAGACATTGTGGTCTGAGAAAATAGTACAAAAGCAAGTGAAATGTATAAGGAATAAGTAAACATTAAATTCTGGTAACAAGTATAAATAAAGATAAGCATGAGTTGAAGTTCTTAGGGAAAGCTTCATGGGTAACATTGGACTTTAGCTGATGCTTAAATTCCTTTCTTCACTCAGCCATCATAAGCACCTACTGTGTGTCTTACCCAGCACTGGAAATAAAAAGGTGACTAATACATCTCCTGCTTTTGTTAGAATTCTTACTGTTTAGTTTACAAAGATAGACAAATAAGGACAATAAAATATTACATATGCTTGGATTAAAATCTGTAGATAAGATAATGAAATCACTAAAGAGATTGTGGTCAATTGCATACCTTGGATAAGAAGATTATTTTACAGAATATGAGATAAATGAATTGATTTGGAAGGTAAATAGATTGGCCAGACCTGGTTATAAAGGAGAAGTATTCCAGATTGTGCATTCAATGGAGTTCATTGTGGATAGATCTCGAGGGGAGAAAAGTGAGAGCCAGATCTTAGAAGGCCTGTGTGCACATCTCCCATGTGTCTCCCCCAAATGCACTCTCCACTACCTCCACCCTGCTCCGCCCCAGAGGCTAACCCATAAGGCTAGATCAACAGACTAACCTGCCTTTTGATATCTAGTTAGTTTCAGCTGATTGATAGACAGCCTTAGCCAGAGATGGGCAGGAAGAAAGTGAGGTCGAGGTCTTTATTCTCTGTTGGCTGCCTCCCTTGAAAGATCACCCGGGGCCAGCCACTTCTCTTCTCAAAGCCAGGGTATTTTTATGCAACTCTTTCTTTCCAGTAACTAGCCCCCCCCCTTTGTCCCTTCAGGCCAATTGTGTTGACATCTTCTCTGATACAGTCCCCAGTTATCACTATAGCCTACCCACATCATTACCAATAGTCCCATTGTAGATAAGTCCAGTACAAATTATCCTAAACTGGAATACAATTAAATTCTGATTTTAAGCAGTGGTATAAGGATGGTTCCCTGGAGTGGAAGTCTAGAGGCAAGGCAATCAACCAGGAAAACTGACCAGAGTGAGAGATGCTGTGGTTGGGAATAGCGATAGAGATAGAAATGAATTGATTGACGTAAGAAAGGGAATAGAGTTGAAATTGATACCAGTTGGACAGGAGAGATTAGGAAAATGAGTCAGTGATGACCACCCAGATTTCTGACTTGGGTGGTTGCTTGATTCAAGAAGAAAAATGATTTGAGTTTTGCATGTGCTGATTGTTGAGATCTTTGTGGGAGAGCCATTGGAGGTGTATTCCACCAAGGTATTGGGTAGAACAGTGTGAGTCTCTCTTTAGGAGAGATCTGAGAGGAAGGTTAGTGTATTGTCAGTTTATGGGGGTCCTTGAAGCCAAGATGATAGAGGAGGTCCCCCGGGAGAGCTGAGGGAAGGAGAAAAGATGTAAACTTAGAAAGGAACATGATCGAGCACAGACCTCAAAATGTCACTGAGAGGATCCATAGTTTTGCACAGACTGAGGAAAGAGAATGAGCGAAGGTAGAGGGGAAAGGGATGAATGGATGTTGGTTGCGCAGATGGCCGGAAAATGTTTGCACAATATAAGTGTAGCCAGATCACAAAGGGACTTATAAGCCAAGGCAGAGGAGCCTGGGCTTGGTGGTTAGAGATTAAAGTGCTATTATATGTTTATTTATTCATTTATTCTTCAAGTGTTTATAGAACTCTTAGTTTCTTGAGAGAAATGGATTTTTTGTTGTTGTAACATTACTGTCGTATTTTAATGTGAATAATGCAATGATGGAAGAACAGAGGTGGAAATGGGCTTAACATCTGGAGCAGTAATACTGTTACAGGGTGATGAGGATCAAAACCAGAATAGTAGCAGTGAGTGCTGGGGGCACAGATCTCAAGGACAGAAACTCCCAAGATTTCGGTCATAACATATTAACAGTCAAGTTCATTGTAAGACCTTTTTAGGTTTCATCCTGTTTATAATAAATTACAACTGAACAATGAGATGCAATGAAAAATGCAGTTTACCCATTTTCAAAAAAAAGGAAAACCATTTGCATGGTATGAAATAGCTTGGCTGGGTAGAACATGGATCCCAGAATAATTCAGTGTTGAATCCAGGTAGACCTAATTGAGATCAAGAATGGCATTTCAGAATTGAAAAGAGAGGTTTGACCACTTGTCTTACACAATCTCAGATGGAGAAATAAGTAGAAATACCTACAGATTGTTTATGGTGAAGTTCACTATTTTTTATTGATGCTTTCTTTCCCTGGCTTTAATTCCTTTTGTCTGCAGTTATATGTTTTGAGTCTTTGTGCTGAGATTTGTTCCTGACCCCTCTTTTCCCCCAATTTTACTTCCACTCCCCTCCCTCCAAAATCATAATTTTAGGAACTAACTAGAAGTGAAGCAGGGAATTGGATTTTAGAATAGGAAATGCCAAATTGTAGTATTTCAGGTTTATGCTTTTTATTTTTTTTTAAATATGATTAGATTAGCAAAAATTTTAGAGATTCAGAAATTGGCAATAAGAAAATGAACAGAAAGTTCACAGAATATGAAATATAAGTTACTTATAAAAATAATTGTATCCTCCTTTGTAATAAGAAAAATGCAGCTGGGCTCAGTGACTCATGCCTGTAATCGCAGCATTTTGAGAGGTCGAGAGGATTGCTTTAGCCCAGGAGTTCAAGACCAGCCTAGGCAACATAGTGAGATCCTGATTCAAAACGAAAGAGGGAGGGAGGGAGGGAGGAAAGGAGGGAGGGAGGAAATGCAATTAAAATCCCAATGAGATACAATTTTTCACCTGTCAGATTGGCAAATTTTTTTTGTTTTGTTTTGCAATAAGCAATTAGGAAAGGCATTGTTGGTAGTATAAATGGACATAGACTTCTACTTAATTTGGTAATAAATATTAAGACTAAAGATGCACTTACCCTTTGGCTCAACAATTCTTCATTTAGGCATTTTCACTCTAAGGTACGTAGATTAAGTACACAAAGCCTTTGGCACAAGAATATTAACTTCGGTATCACTGTGACTCCTAAAGACTGGAATAAATGTGGATGTCCTTCAGTAGGGGACCAGTTAAATTAGTCACCATGCACCATGTGCAATACTGTGCAACTCTTAAAAAGGAGACAGATTTTTCTGGTGGAATAACTGTGCAGAGTACAACTATTTGTTTTGAAAAAGGGTGGCAGCATGCATGTAGACTATACCAGATACTGTCTCTGGACTGATGCCCAAGAGACTGATAGCAGCTGCCTCAGGCCTTAGCTAGGAGATCTGAGGATAAGAATGGGGGTGGGGGAAGACTTATTTCACCCTACACCCTATAATACTGTTTCAATTTTTTGGCACATGCATATGTTAAGTAATCTCTAAGACTCTTCACATTACTCAAGAAAGGGGAAGCAAAGTAGCATTCACTGTTGGTGAAATGAATTTTCATGCCCTGTTGGTGGGAGTGAACATTTCCATAAACTTTTTTAAAAGACAAAATATTATTGGTTGGTACCATTCAAAATAAGGCACTGCCTATCTTTTACAGGGCAGTTCTACTTTTACATGTTAATCCTGTAGAAACTCTAGCCTGCCTGCATACATACGATAAAAATACAAGAGTGTTTTTGAACTTAGATATTGTTTTACAAGTGCAGATTCCTGTCCAGGTTTATTTACTTCTTAAAAAATGGCAAGTGGTTTTTTGTTTCTGTCACTTGAGAATTGGCCACTTCTTCACATTTGGAAATGGCCCAGTGGTTTTAAGGTCTAGCTATATGAGCCATTTAAAATACATTTTTTTCATACAAGTGACTTGAAACCGTCTAGCTTTATGTCTGTGGGCTGGCTCTTAAAGAGATAAGAGGAGTTTGGTTATTCGTTCATTCATTCATACACAGTTTTATAAGCACCTGCTTAGTGCCATGTGTGGTCTGATGCTGAAAATACCACACTGAATGACACACACCTGGGCCCTCCCCTTCATAGCATGTTCAGTATTCCAGGGTTCCCTTTTCCTAGCCCTTTTGCTCATGTTAGCCAGCCTTAGCCACGTTGCTTTGGTGTTCCGGTGCCATGTTTCTTGCTTTTGCTTTCTTTTCTATTTTTATCACTTTGGATTGGTTTCTGTGGTGTTTTTCTGCTCTCAGTAACGAAGGAGATGTCAGCAGAATGCTGTTGCCCACTTGAATTATGGGCCCGTAGATGGATCCTGAGGGCCTCCGTTCTCTTTCCATTTCTTTTTATTTGCACATATAAAGTAGACCCCTGTGCCAAGGGGATGGCGGACAGTGAACCCATCGCCATAAAAGAGGATTTACCACAGGCTGTGCTCATTGCCAGCGGTGATGGTGGCCAGTGAAGCACGCGTCACAGGGGGCACATCCTCACTGGCGGCACAGTGTGGACTTCCTGCTAACCATAACTTTCCAGCCAGTAGCAAACCAGACAGACCTGAATTTGACCACCTCTCACTGTCCCTGTTACTTCTCTGCACCTCAGCACTATTGCTGTCTCTTCTTAATTAGCAAAATGTGTTTCCATTTTTCATTTCTGCCAGGTGACCTTTCCCTCTAAGTAAAGGAGAGCATGTTGAGCATCGTGCAGGTTAGAAACTTAGTTGAAGGGAAGATTTGGGGCCTCTTAGCTATACTTATCTGTAATCTCTTGTGAGATCAGTCACCATATCTAAAGGGACACACACAAAATGGCTATTTTCTAGATGACAGTTATTTCATAATATCAGTTATGAAATATAATTTTAGGAATACAACATGAAATACAGCATCCATCTTTGCTTTTTAAATATGACCTCCAGTTTATGTAAATCATAATTGGTGAGCATGTCATTGGTGTTGAATTTGTTCCTGGGAGTTTCAGGGGCCTGCAGATGGAACTGCTCCCACAATGGAGACATATTATGAAATCATCAAAGCTACTGAAAGACAATGCAGCTTCCTCCCTCTCAAGAACAGAGTTTGACAGTAACATCTCAGAACAGATGTTTCAACAGTCTCCAAATGTTTTTATTTGGTGGCACAAAGACTCTGTTATTCATGAAATGGTCTGTTAAAAAATTAGTTCCTCCATGTGGGGATTGTGGGAAAATGTGTCATGTGAATTGATTTCACTTTGGCAGGAAACTGGCTCTTAACTCTTTAGATTGTCTCCAAGGTTTGATTCCAACAAGGTTCAATTCCAGATCACAGCAGTTGCAGAGAAGGTGGTAAAACCGTAGTCAGTGTCTTTCCCAGAGTTGATTCATCTGAGGATGTCACATTCTTTTATTTTTAAAAAAATAGAAGTTAAGTAAAGGTTTATAGAAATTTGGTCTTGTGAATAACAATGAGAAAATGTGGGCCTTCGTGCTGGCTGGTTATTTGCATTATCTTCCTAAGACAAGTCCACTTCTACAGCTTATCTTGTTGATTTTAGACTCCAGCTTAAAGAAAAATCTGCCATTTGAAGACAGACATGGGCAGCTCAGGATGTGGTTTAAGAGACCTTGGTGTGACTGTCTAGTAGTGTGGAAGAAAGGGACTGGTCATCTTCACTTCTCATGTCTTGTCTTGCCACTACCCCAATCTGTACTTTCCACTCCTAACCGGACAGAGGTCAAGCACACTGTGGCCTGTTTTAGCAAATAACATTTTTGGGGACACACCTGCTGTCACTCATTTGCGTATTACTGTGGCTTCTTTTGTGCTTCATCACCAGCATTAAGTAGTTGTAAATAGAGACCGTCTAGCCCACGAAGTCTAAAATATTTACAGAACAACTTTGCCAACCCCTGCAATAGGAAGTCACATGTGTACTGTGACCCAGCGTTTGAACATTACATTAAGAAGATATTTGGTAGGTTTTAGCTGTTTCCATTTTAAAGGTAGTTGTGGAGTATAAGAAATGTAAAGTATTATTTGACTTTTGATAATTTAATATCTCACAAGAGAGTGTTTAAAATACAACAATACATAGCTACAAATAAACATATTAATTAAAATCTTCCAGGACAATCTGAAAAAAACTATGGAAAAGAGGAGAGAGATGTTAGTGAACTGTCTATTGGGTATTCACCAAACAGTGAAAATAATGAATAAAAGGACCCTATGTGATGCACAATACACTTAAATGTTGAAAGTTGTAGGTAGTATTTGCATATTTAGTTGTTACTTCATTTTTTCTTATTCTCTCATCTGTGTATGTTCATTGTTCTTAGTACAGTTTCTTGTACATGCTCCCAGTGTATGTGATTCTGAAGTCTTCTCGTCCAATGAGATGACAATCACAGGTGACTGTCCAGCTAAATACTGACACCACAGCCATGCCAAATATGATGACACTTTGGGTCCATCTGCTGAAATACGTATGAGGCTTGCAATAATACAAGAGCACAGACACAACAGAAAAATAATTAAAGCATGCTTAAAGAACAAGAACCCAAGTTGAGGGAGAGGAGGAATAAAGGTAGTTATATCAAGAAACCAAGACTCCTTTGAGCCAACGTCAGCAATCATGCTAAACAGGGAAGAAAAGAAAATAGGAGTTCTAAAGCTCTTATTTCATGAGAATAAGCATTCTACTTTATCAGGAAATACATTTTTTTTCCTAAGAGGACTCTCTTGCATAATCTTTTTTTAAGGACTTGATCAGCACCTGCAGTGCAGAGATACTGCAAACCTGTACCATCCAATATGGCACCCCTAGTGACTTGTGGCTACCAAGCACTGGAAATGTGGCTAGTCCAAGCTGAGATGGTCCATAAGCATGAAACCTACATCGAATTTAAAGATTTAATGTTTAAAAATAATGTAAGATACTGATGATGTTTATATTGAATTTAGATATATTATTTAAATAATATATTTAAACCAAATATATTAATTAGTTTATCAAGTTTACATTAAGTGATATACAAATAAATTTAAATTATATAAAATATATTGTTAAAATTAATTTTGCCTCTTTTTACTTCTTTGACGTGGCTACTAGAAAATATATAATTCCATCTGCGGCTTGCACTATGTTTGTATTAGCACTGATTGATAGGGTAACATTTTATGTATTAGGGTACAGTGATGCCCTTTCCAAGGAATGCATTTCTGAGAGGACAGAATGGAATTTGGTGTAGGCATATGGTTTTTGATAGTCTCTTCACTCAGAGATTGGGCATCTGCAAACAGCTTAATATTTGGCATACATACAGATTCCCCCCACCTTGGGAACATTTTTCTAAAATGTTGATCACAAAATTTAAAATTAAACTATTCATACTCTTGAAAAGATGATATCTCTTTCAGGTTTTCATGAAATTATACCTGGCTTAATGATAGATGACTTGGATTATGTTCAGGTTTCAAATCTGTCATTTCTCTTTTTATTCTTCTAATTAGAAAATATAAATCACAATTACAGATAATTGGAAATGTTGGCAAATACCTGGTGTCTCTGTGAAATGGTTTGAAATATTCCAACCAAGGACCTAGAAATGATAACTCGCTGAAGACTGCTTTTGCCCCCTGGTATAGCACATCCCAATCCTAAAGATTGTATATTTCATTTTGTAAGATAATTCCAAGTGTATATCTAGTTCCTGCTGGACTGTAAGCTTTGAGAGGACAGAGATTTGTGTCCGTTATGTTTATTGATGAATCTCTAGCATCTAGAATAATCCTGCCACTAGCAGATGCTAAAATAATGTGTTGAAAATATGAACGAAAGTTGTCCTGTTTCTGCCTGTGAGATCTGCCTCATGAAAGCTTTTAATTCCTTGTTACATTTCTCGAGGATTACACTGTAAGCAGGATGCACAAAATACTAAAAAAAACTTTGTCTTTGACTTGATTACATATTTTTTTTTTATTCAAGACTGAAAACAAGTCCTCTAGAATGTAGCGGCAGTGGAACAGATATTGAAGATGCATAAACAATATAATAGATCCTTGAACTTTTAGGGATATTCAGAGTTCTTCACAAACCCCCAAACTGTCGATACCATGGTAATATAGTTTACTCACATGAATTTCATACAAAGCAATAAAGAGAAGAGGAGGAGGTCACTTGGGGCTCCAGGGGCTGAGGGGCTACCCTCGTTGGGAGGAGGCTCACCCCACAGCTCAGCTCTCTACGGCTGCTTCACACTCATGCTTCAGCAATAGCACAGGTCACAGTGGCTTCACACTCATGCCTTGGCGGTGTCACAGTGGCCCCACATGTGTGTCTTGGTGACATCACATGTCACAGTGGTGTCACTCATGCCTCAGCAACGTCACACGTCACAGCAACCTCACACTTGTGCCTCAGCAATGTCACATGTCACAGCAGCTTCACATTTGTGCTTCAGTGGCATCACACATCACAGCAGCTTCATACTCATTCATCAGTGACATCACACATCACAGCAGCCTCACATGCGTGCCTCAGAAGTATAACATATCGCATATCATGCCTTGGCAATGTCACACGTCACAGTGGCCTCACATTTGCATCTCAGCAAAATCAAGCGTCATGGCCGCGTCACAGTCATGCCTTGGCAACATCACACGTCACAGCAGCTTCACACTCATGCCTCAGAAATATTAATATCACAGAGAGCTTCACACTCGTGCCTCAGCAACGTCACACCTCACAATGGTTTCACACTTATGCCTCAGTGACATCACGCATCACAGCAGGCTTCACACTCAGTCGTGCCTCAGGGACGTCACATGTCACAACAGCCTCACACTCGTGTCTCAGTGACATCACACATCATGGTATCATCACATTCTTGCCTCAGTGACATCACACATCACACTCATGCCTCAGTGGTGTCACACACTACAGTGACTTCACACATGCCTCAGTGACATCACATGTCACAGCAGCCTCACACTTGTGCCTTAGTGACATTGCACATCATGGTGACCTCATACTTGTGCCCCAGAAACATCACACATCATGGCAGCTTCAGACTTGTGAGTCAGTGATGTCACACGTCACAGCGATGTCACACTTGTTCTTCAGTGATGTACGTGTCACAGCATCATCCCACTCATGCCTCAGCAACATCACACATCACAATGGCTTCACACTCATGCCTCAATGACATATATCACAGCAGCTTCACACTCATGACTCTACAACATCACACATCTCAGCAACATCACACTCATGCCTCAGTGATGACACATATCACAGCATCTCATGAGCCCTTGACATTGGCCATGTATTATTGAAGCCAGTGAAAACCAGGAATCTACTATATTATTTTGTCTTACTTGTAAAAATTTTAAGTACTAAACTTAAGAAAGTAGTTCTCCCAGGTTGCGAAGCCTTGGTTTTAGAATATAATATTTGTGGGTGTTATTATAAGTAAATGGCAAGGTAACTTACTGTTAAAAACAAAATGAGTGACCGTATATAACAGAATACATTTTCACTTGGAGATCAATTGACACGTATGTATACATTCAGTTAGGTTTTGGACCTCTGGTGATAAACTTCTGAATGTAAACAAAAAAAAGGGAAAAAAATACGTCTGTTTTCATTTTCAAGCTGTTTTTAAAATACGTACACATATATATTTGTAGTTTAATGAAACCTGCCATGATGACTTTTTTTTTAATGAAGAAGATGAACAGAAATCTTTACTAAAGATGGGTTGGAGCAAAAAAAAAAAAAAGGATGCTGTTGCCATGGTGACAGCTGTCCAGCAGACACATCTCACATCTCTTCCGTGTATCATGTGTTTTAGGGCAATTCAAGCTGCTGGAACAAGACCGAGATATAAAGGAGCCAGTGCAATATTTCAACAGCGTGGAGGAGGTGGCTAAGGCATTTCCTGAGCGTGTGTACGTCATGGAGGAAATAACATTCAACGTGAAGGTAGCTGGTGAAGAACCAAATATTTATCCTCGCTAAAAATAATTTAACTTTCAAGTCTGTATGTACAGAGTGAGTGTTCCTCCGCACCTCCCAGGAGAATTTGATCTTCCTAATGGGTTGGCTACAGTGGCCAGAACTGCATGTACCACAGCTGGCCCGACTCCCCGACAGCTCCTATCTTTTGTTAGAATTAAAACCTGATATCTGAGTTCAAAACTATCGCTGTTAAGGCAGATAAAAGATTTTTTTTTTTTTTTTTTTTGGTTTCGTTCTCTAATACATAACAGTTGTTTGGCCAACAACTGTGATTGCTCCACTTCCGTCAAAGGGATACGATTAAACTAATACCAAACACTTATTTTTTTAAAAGAAAGGAGAAGGCTTCCAGAGCATTGCTTGAAATCAGCATGTCTCCATTCCATTCTTTGTGGTCTATTTCAGCATACATAGAGAAGACTGATAGGTGGGACATGGGCCAGAGAAGACTGTTTGCAGGGCTTCATTTATTCTGCATTCTTAGAGGGTCAGTGCAGCCCCCTTCTACATGTTGAAGAGGGATGGACCAGAGAAGCAAGCCACCACCTTATTGCCTTCACGTCCACTCTTCTGCCTTCACGTCCACTACATTTTCTTCAGCAACACCCACAATTATACACAAACATTTTAGAAAGTGATCACGTTGAAAGAATTTTCTGTTTAAACTTTTTAGCCCAAAATTCAACTAGGTGGCCTTCCCTGAACATTTCAAGATTTAGGAAGCAAGAGTCCTGTTTTTCTGAGAAACCCACTCTATGTGAAAAACAGCCTGCATGGGATCTTGACACAGGAATGCAACCGTGTCTCTGTGGGTGAGTCACCCACCTCCTTCAGGATAAGGAGGAAATGCCCAGGACAAATGGTTCTGCCCATCTTATTGACTAAGCTAAGTCATTTTGTCTTTCAGTTTTATTATTAAGATGGGTGAGATTTTATATTTTGTAAAGTCTTTACTTAGTAAATTATGCATATCTACAAAAATATTAATCATGTTTAACTCTTTCAGTGGCCTCAGTATATTAGTCGCCAAGACAACTTACTTTCATTTACACTGAAAATCTGCAAGAACATGTTTTTCATTTTTAAACTTATCAAGATTTATTGGTCAGAAGTTAATTAAATCCTATTCCATTAGTGTTTTGATATGATTTAAATCGCTCCTTAAAACTTATATTTAGCATTATCTAAATGAAAAAAAGTAATTTAGAAAGTGAATACTTTTAAACTGTTTCCTAAAAACATTTCATTTGCTGATAAATTATGAGAATTCAAGCATAAAATTTTTTATGATTAGAGACAGAGTCTTGGCTGGGCACAGTGGCTCATGCATGTAATCCCAGCACTTGAGGAGGCCAAGGTGGGAGGATCTCTTGAGCCCAGGAGTTCAAGACCAGCATAGGCAACATAGCAAGACCCATCTCTACAAAAACTAAACATAATTAGCTGGGCATGGTAGTGTGTACCTGTAGTCCCAGCTACTCAGGAGGCTGAGAAGAAGGATTGCCTGAGCCCAGGAAATCGAGGGTGTGGTAAGCCGTGACCTCTGTCGTGAGTCTCCGAAACAGCCTAGGAGATAGGGACTGTGCTCAAAACAACAACAAGAAGAAATAGGGTTTCACTCTGTTGCCCAGGATGGAGTGCAGTGGCACAATCATGGCCCATCACATCCTCAAACTCCTAGGTTCAAGTGATTTTCCCACCTCAGACTCCCAAGTAGCTGGGACTACAGGTGTGCACCACCACACCCGGCTAATTTGTTGATTGTTTGTAGAGACAAAAATCTCATTGTGTTGCCCAGGCTGGTCTCAAACTCCTGGGCTCAAGCAGTCTCATCTTGCCTCAGCCTCTCAGAGTGCTGTTCAGGCGTGAGCCACCCCACCTAGCCCATCCCATGTTTTGTTACATTGTTCATGTATAGTATTTTTAGAAGATGCCTCTAGCAGCTTTCTCTTGTGAATTTGTATTAAATCCACCATAATTGAAAGGATAATACTGAAATTCATACAATTTAATAGAATTCTTTGTTGTTGTTTTTTTTACAAAATATCATAACTGAGTGTATTCATTAAAATGTGTTTAGTAGAGATGCAGCTAAGAGTTCAAAGACACAGATAAGTGGGTGAAATGTGTGCTTATAGCATCCATAGAGCTAATTGGATTTGGGTTGAGTTCTGTGCTATATAAACATAAATATTTAGTATTTCTAGTCTATTACTTGTAAAGTTTTAAGATGCCATCACGTCCAGCCTGCATGACCCATTGTGACATTCTTCAATTCTATTTAAAGAAGGATTGTAATAGGAACTTCAGGAAATTTACATGAATAAAATACACAAAAGTTTCTGTGCTTGGCGATAAACACCCAAGTAAATAAATAAACTGAAAATGTTATAGAGAAGTTGCCTGGATACTACCTGGACCAAAAATAATGTTGGAAGTCATGGTCTTCTTTAATTGAAAGTAGACTGATTATAGTATCTGCTTGAGAACTAGGAGGGTTAGGAAATGGCATATTGGGTTATTTCTTCCCCTGGAGAGAAAAAAAATGGAAAGCAGTACTATTTCTCCTGGATGTACCTATTATCCAGGAAGCAGTTTTTTAAAAGAAAGATTGCAAGGCTCCTTAGAAAATTTTACCCCCTACCCTCTACTGCAAATACAGCATAAATCAGACCAACAGGATAAACCATTGAAGAAACCACTTGCAGTTAAGAATTGATAGCTATCAAGCATCATGATAGTCAAAAGATATTATTATTATTTGAAGTTAATATACAAATGTATATATTCATATATATGTATAAGTTCAAATTGAAATTAACCATAAGAATATGGCATCAAGGCGGGCTCGGTGGCTCAGCCTGTAATCCCGCACTTTGGGAGGCTGAGGTGAGTGGATTGCCTGAGCCGGCGGGTTCGAGACCTGCCTGGGCAACTTGGCGAGACCTCATCTCTACAATAAATCAAAAATTAGCTGGGCATGGTAGTGCACGCCTGTAGTTCCAGCTACTTAGAAGGCTGAGGTGGAAGGATCACCGGAGCCCAGCAGGTCAAGGCTGCAGTGGCCGGGAGCGGCCACTGCACTCCAGTCTGGGTGACAGAGTGAGACTCCAATTAAAAAAATTAATATGGCATCCAACCGGGCATGGTAGCTCACACCTGTAATCCCAGCACTTTGGGAGGCAGATGCAAGAGGATTGCCTGAGCCCCCAGGGGTTTGAGACCAGCCTAGGTAACTTGGTGAGACTTCATCTCTACAATAAATCAAAAAATCAGTCAGGCATGGTGGTATATGCCTGTAGTTCCAGCTACTTGGAAGGCTGAGGTGGAAGGATCACCTGAGCCCAGCAGATCGAGGCTGTGGTAGCCATGAACGTGCCACTGCACTTCAGCCAGTGCAACAGCATGAGACTCCGACTCAAAAATAAAAAAAAAATATGGCATAAAATGAAAGTAGAGAAAGAATGGGAACTCCAGTTCTGGTTTTCTTCCCAAACTGTAGTCGAATTTTTAATAAATAAATTCCACAAATAGTATTTGTACTATTTACATATTTGTCTAAAAATGAAACATTCTTTTTAACTTGAAACTAAATAAAGTTTCTTTAAAAGATGCCTTGATTTGTTTAAAATTACCTACCTGATTTGTCTCATCATTAATTAACTACATGAAATGAATTCATATGCATTAAATGTTCAATTCTTTAACCAGCAAACATATTTTGGGTGCCTGCTATATGCCCAGCACTGTTCTAGGCACTGGGGGTAATCCCTACTGGCTGGATGGAGATGACAGATAATAAATGTATAAACAAGTATCAGTACCACCTCCAGGTAGAGATACCAAGAAGAAAGTTGGATATACAGGTCTGGAACTTGGAGAGAGGTCTAGGCTTGGAGTACATATTTGGGGCTCGTCTTCTGGAAGACATTTCAGCTTTGAGTCTAGTTGAGGTTATCTACACCAGTGATTCTCAATCAGGACTAATTGTGTCCCTCGGGCGACACTGGCAATGTCTGTACCCAGTTTTGATTGTCATGACTGTGGGATGGAGGATGTCACTGATAGTGGGTGGGGGCCAGGGATGCTGCTCAGTGTTCTGCAGTGCTCAAGAGAGGCCTCCACAGCCAAGGATTGTCCAACTCCAAATGTCCATAGTGACAACCCTAACAATAGAGAAACCCTAACCAAGGAACTGGATAAAAAGAGGAGATCTAAGGACTGAGCCCTGGAATACCTCAGCATTGAGGGTTTAGAGGAGATTGAAAGGGATAGCAGTGAGGTCCAAGGACAAGCAGGGGCACGTTGTACCCTGGAAGCCAAGTTTCACAGAGGAAGGAGCAACCATGTCAAATGCTACTTAGTGATTGGGTTAGATGAGAACTGAGAACTAACTAATATTTAGCAAACTGGGAGTCACTGGTATCCTTGACAAAAAGGATATAATAAGCAACTCAAAGACCTGGGAGGTAAGTTCACCAGGGCAGTGCAATGGGGTGGTTCTAGAGTCTTGTATGGGTACATTTCTGGTGAGATTGCTCAGCACCCGCCTTTCTTTCTTCCAGCTGTCTTTGGCTGCCTGGATGAAAATAGAGTAGACAGAGAGCTGGGTCCTACCAGATGAGTATAACAGAGATCAGCAAAGGTGTTGATGGAAGGTGCCCCAGAGTGACAGGTAGCATGAGCCATCGAATCCACACTGGGTGAGGAAGTGTGAATACAAGATGTGTAACCCCCATGAAAATCATATTCCTGATGGAGTAAGGGAACTTAAGTAGGTATGTTTAAGAAAGTGAGGTGCAAAATAGAGGGTGGTAGTAGAGTGGGAAACGCTTGAAATTGAACTTCAGGCAGTAAGATAGGAAGGGACAAGAGTGGTTCTGTCTTCAGATCTAAACCTGTCCATCCGAGTGAGCAGCCGAGGTGATAAGAGCAGAAAATGGGAGGTGAGAGGGTCAAGAAAATGAAAGGCTAGTTGGCAGGTGACCACTCGCTGATAGTTTGTGTACATGTCCTTCAACGCCTGCAAAAGTAAAGGCCATTCCATGTTGTGGGAATAGCAGTCACCTACCTCTTTCACCACATCATTTTCCTTTATCCATTCGGCTTTTCCATGGCAAGAATCTTGTGTGTGTTTACTTGCTTTCCTGCATATTTGGTTTTTTAACTGCCATAGGCTCTTTCTCTCTTATTTGTCTCTCTCGGCTTTTGCATCGACCATCTCTATTCTCATGTTTGCTTCCAAGGTCAGATGATGTTCTGTTTCTCAGCGGGCCACCACGATCAAAGGCTCATTCTTCTACATTTTAATAGCAGAAACAACCACACTAACAATTTTCAGGGCATAAATCTTTTGTTAAGTGAGCCACCCGTGATCTAAAGAGTAAATCGGACCACACAGTGAGTGGCTCAGCCTCGGAATTCAGAGCTGAGTTCAGACCCACACTCCAGGAATTGACTGACCCCAAGCAGATCACAGGACCCTTTCAGCCTACAGTGTCTTTGCCTACATAATGTGTATGATACTATCCACCTTCTAGATTTGTTGTGAGAACTAAGCGACATAATACACTCAAGTCCTTTTCAAGTGTCTAGTACAGGGGATGGCAAACTATGGCCCTTGGGCAAGTCATCTGATTTTATAAATAAGGTTTTATTGGAACAAAACCGTGCTCATTTGTTTACCTTATTGTCTGTGACTGCTTTCATGCCAATGGCACAGTTAAGTCATTGCATCAGAAACTGTATACGCCGTAGAAACTAAAATTATTTCTATTGGAACCTGAAGGAAAAAGCTTGCCAATCCCTGATGCAGAACATAAAGTCATACAAAGTTAAGTTTCACATAGATTTATTTGTTTGAGTCAGGGTCTCCCTCTGACGCCCAAGCTTGAGTGCAGTGGCACAGTCACTGCAGCTTGATCCTCCTGCCTCAGCCTCCCAAGTAGCTGGCATTACAGATGCCACCAAAACCGGCTTTTTTTTTTTTTTTCTTTTTGTAGAGACATGGTCTTGCTATGTTGTCTTGAACACCTAGGTTCAAGCAGTCCTCCTTCCTCGGCCTCCCCAAGTGCTGGGTTACAGGCTTGCGTCCCTGTACCTGGCCCAAATTTCACATTAAAATTAAAATGTCCCACCGCAGATTATTTCACTTACTGTTTACTTAATACTTTATATACAGTGTCTTATTATTAAGAACTCAGTACAGAGCAGCTGTTTTTTGTTGTTGTCTGAAAATACCCCTTTACTTTAGATACTTTGGGGTAGACTTATTATACCAGTACCTAGTGAATTATTTTAAATGTCTTCCAGCCTTTCAAACCTAACCCAGCAATGATGAGAAATTTTCCCACACATGCATTTTCTGCCATCAAAATAATAACTAACAAGTGAAGTTTTTATTTAAATTCTGTCTTTGCTGTGACAGTTGTGGAGAGAAAGGGAAGACGGGGCAGCCTTCAATTTGTTATTGGTTCTAAGGCATCCTGTCTTCAGTGCTGTAGTCCAAAAGCTTTCTACATTGAAATTACCACTCTTAAATTGGAGGAAGCCCAGATACCCTAATCTGGGTGCAATAATGGTGCTATTTTAGTTCCAGCTAGTGAGATCCATACTGTTCTACCATAGATTCCCCCAGAGGCAAAATAACAAGTTTGCATTGTCTCAAATAGGGAAAGTGACCTACTCGTGAGATTTCAATCAGACGTGAACTGTAGTTGCAGCCTCTGCCTGCCCAGACCTCTTCAGACCTGTTTCCACACTGTGTGACCTGGACAGCCCTGTCACCTGCCTATCAGCTTCTGATTAGTGGCTTTGGCACCTGCTTTGAGTGCAGTGGTGCGGTGCTAGGCAGCGGTGTCAGTGCCTAGTAGCACAGCCATTGTGGTGGGGAGAAGGATTTCACAGGTGACTTTTTAAAAAAAAATATTGACAAAGTGATGCTATAATGTGGGTATACAATGTGGAATGATTGAATCAAGTGAATTCACTTATCTGTCACCTCAAATGCTTATTTTTTTCTCCTAATCTAACTGGAACATGTATCCTTTGATAAGTATGTGCTCATTCCCCCATTCCCCGGCCTCTGTCTGCATCTGTGAGTTTGATTCTTTTTTAGTTTCCACATGTACATGAGACTGTGCTCTATTTGTCTTTCTGTGCCAGGCTTATTTCGCTTAACATAATGTCCTCCAGGTTCATCTGTGTTGCTGCAAATGACATGAGTTCCCTCTTTTTTAAGGCTGAGTAGTATCCCATTGTGTATGTTTACCTAGCAGAGATTTTTTTTTATTGGAAAAGAATCATTAAGGTTCAGGGAACTTAAATGGTAGCTGAGCTTCTCAATACTGAGAAACTTGACCAAGAATAAGATGTTGAAATCCTATCCAACAAGACTAGAAAGTTTGCAGACTTGGAGTTTTTATAATCATCAAAATTGTATCCAGAAAGGGCCTTAGATATTGTCTGATCTTACTCTTTCTTTTAACAAATGTGAAAACTAAGAAACAGCCATATTGGCTGACTTCATGAATTTGTAGGAAGCCACAAAACTACTTAGCAGTACAGCCTGGTATAGAAACCAGCTCTCCTGATTCAATTCAGCCATCTTTCTGCTCAATCACATTCTATTTGTGGATTTGAGATAAACCCCCAAGACTGTGATCAGAATATGCTTTCACTTTGACACAATAGTTTATGCAGTTAATTTCCTTTTTTAAAAATCCATATAAATGTGTTCAATAATTATTGTATGTTGTACAATATATAGCCAAAATCTTTTTGTCATTTGTATTTCTGAAACACTTGTGGTATGGCACACAGGACTTGGAAGCTTTTATGAATGTTATACAGGCACCTTTTTTTATCTTATTAATACCAGAGTGTGATGCCAGTATTTAAAATTAAAATCCTGCAACTTATGTGAACAAAAGTTTTCTGAAAAAGGAATTTGGAGGCAGGACTTTATTCCAGTGAACAGTTTGCAAACCGGGGAGATGCCGCCTTCAGTGTAAAACAGAGGGCAGGTTTGGGAAATCTGGCAAAGGTTTTTATTTACCCAGGTTCCCAATCGGGTCTATTTATGCAAATAAAGGATTGAAACTCACCTAGTTCTGATTGGTTGGCACAGTTGAGTTCCAGTTGGTTGATATAGCTGAGCCCTGATTGGTTGATACAGCTGAGGCCTGATTAGCCATGGCAGATGAGCTCTGAAAGTCCCATGTTGAACTGATGGACGTTGGGTTATTTGGAAACTCAGAGTAAGTGTGTGTCCTCTAGTCAGCAAATGACTTGGCTCTATTTTATTTTTATTTTTTTATTTTTTAGAGATGAGGCCTGCCAAATTGTCCAAGCTGATGTCGAATCCCTGGGCTCCACCTCCACTTGCCAAAGTGCTGGTATCACAGGCTTACACCACCATGCTCAGCTTCTATTTTAAATTTAGGTCCAGTTAGCCACTTGGGATCCATCTTGAAAGACTGGCTCTTTCAGGTTCACATTTGCTCACATTTACTTTGATGTTTTCTATCAACATCAATGTCATTTCTAATTAATTAGATAGTATCAAAATGAGCTTTCCCAAAAAATTCACTGCAGCATATTAATCCACAATATTTTAAATTGTTCACCAGTATCTGTAGAGAAGCAAGACTAAAGTTGGGGCCATTGCTTTGCTAAACTCTGGTCATGTCATGCGGCTCTTTGAGCTATGGCAGCCATGTTTTCCTAAGCTTTGACCCTCTCCCCTACCTTGGAGAGGTGAATATCCTCTCTCTTTCTCTCTAATTTACTTTTTAAAGAAACTATATTTTCCAGTCTAAAAAAAAAACAAAAAAAACTAGAGTTGGGTTCTTGCATCGTTGCTTGAAGCAGAGTTGACAATACACTGAAGTGGCTAAAATGCATTGCTTGAACAAATAAACACAAACTCTGAAGTTTAATATGATTAGTGCAACTTAATGCCGATTTTAAATTTTTGCCAACGCTTCCAAGTTACTGAAAGTCACCATTTTTTTTTCTTAATTCTGAGATTTGAGGGAATCTGTGTGTCTTTTATTTTAACATATGAGGTGCCCTTTTTAAAGTTGCCATCTAAAAAAGTGCTGAGAAAATGATAGACCTCCCTTTCTCCTCACCAGTTAGACTGTCTTATTTCCATAGACAAAGTAGTTAAACTAAACATATGTCCTGTTACTTTCTTTATTCATTTTAACAGAACAAACCACAGATAGGGCCTTGAAAAGACATGAATAGAGAAGTTTGGGGCAGCTTGTGATTCTGTGCTTGTCATAATTTTTTATGTTTTGTCATCTTTATGATCATGATTATCCTTTAAAGCACAAAAACAGCTTATTAGTAGACTTTGTTCTGCATTCGTTGGTCATTCTGTGGTTGTCCTGTAAAGTAATCACAAAATAGTAGTACTGAAACATTTAGTTATTCTCTGGGGTTTTTTTATTTTGTTTTCACAGTGTAGTTCAGTCGTAACCACTACTCTTAGTTTAAAATACCATTCTGTCTCAATAATTGAGAAAAAAATTGAGTTTTTGTCTCAATAATTGAGAAAAAAGTAATCTCCTCCTTGTGTTTTAATTTATAATAATGCCAGAGAGGCAGTTTTTTCCTGTGATTTTTCAAAATGGATGGGAATCATTTGCTCTGGTATTTTCTATCTCCTCTCTGGAGTCTTTAGAGCCTGAGTCATTCTAGCTAGCCAGCTTTTAGGGTAGCTGAGAATTTTAACAAAATTCTGTCCAAAGTGACTATAATTTTCTTTAAGTATTCTAGACTGCACTTTTCTACCATCTTAAAGAGAATACTTGAACAAAATTTAAACTTACCATCATCTCCTGTTCTATAATTCATTGAAGCAATCAGCACCTCTTGAAATGAGTGTGACCTTTTTTTTTTTTTTTTAAGAGAAGAGAGGGTTTCACTCTGTCACCCAGGCTGGAGTACAGTGGTACAATTCATAGCTCACTACAGCCTCAAACTCCTGGACTCAGGCAATCCTCCAGCCTCCCAAATAGCTGGGACTACAGGTGCACACCACGATGCCCAGCTAGTTTTTTGTTTGTTTGTTTGTTTTTTGTAGAGGTGGGGTTTTGCTGGGTTGCTCAAGCTGGGAGTATGACTTTTCCCTTTATATGGAGAGACCCTAAACCCTGAGAATTTGATGTTTTATGGTCTCATTTAAAATTTTTGTTTGTTGCATCCTGTGTCTGTTAGAATACCTGGCTTAACAGTCCCTGTTTTTTGTTTCAATTTTCACTTCTGTGTTGTGGACTGGAAATTGGTAACTACCATGCTTGATAGAGTTTTGATTAGGTAGGAGTAAGTACAATAAGTTAAGAATCTTTTCAGTTTTCACCATAAACACTATCATCAACAACATCCCATCTTTTTGTTAGCTCAGCGCCTTGTTCTTAGCTACATTCCAGAGAGGTCAAATTATGGATGACGGTGCAACCTGAATTTTGTCAGATGTAAAAAGGAATTTTTTTAATGAATGAATGGGTTTAGATGTCACCAATTTTTATTTTTATTTTCCAGGGTTTTTTTTTAATTACATGGTTTCCTTAGGGTGAGTCAGATGTCATTTATTTTCAAGATTCATTCAGAATGATAAATTGGATACAATTGTGAGGTTAATTATTTCAATGTTTGAAGACAGCTCAGTGTTGTTTTTTTTTTGTCATCTGAGGTTTCGAGACCTCCTCCAAAAAACTACCAGTTGGCAAGCCCTTTGCTGTGCTGTCACAAATTAAATCATTGCCATTGTACTTGTCATTTGTGCCCTATTTCCTGTTTTGTTTTAGAAAAAAAACACAGGGCTGACATTTATCTTAACTCTTTATGCACTGTCTTTCTTATTTTCTGACAATTTCCCAAAGGAAAGTTGTGAAAGTTGGGGGAGATGGTGTCATAATTAATCAAATATTGTCTGTGTAATCTAAATCTCAGTCAGATCGGTACTTATGAGTTGGAATTTTAACCATGTTTGATCATTAGAACAACTGTTGTTAGAGAACAAATTTCCTATTACCAGAACCTTCAAAGAGAGGGCATGTGTGTGTGTGTGTGTGTGTGTGTGTTTTGCATGCACACACACGTGCATGAGTGTAAAATTTTACATCAGTATTTTAAAATGTTTCCTGACCATGAGGTATTAATTCTGAGTGGCATTATGAACAGTAAAAAGTAAAACCCTTGATCGTTTCCTGGATTAGACCTATTAGAGTTGTTTAGATAACACACTTTGAATTACTTCCTCTCAGGAAACATTGAAGCTGGAAATATTAACCAGGCACACATACTGAAGCACTTAGACCAAATGCATTGTTTCTTTTGCTATTAGAAAAAAATAAAAAGGAAAGAAACTATGCAAATAAATTACATCTGTAGAAACCTGAGGAGACTGTCTGGCTCAACTGCTAAAGGAAAGGGATTTATTTATGAGATTCTTCATCTGTCACTGACAGTGACCACAAAATTGGCCAGCATGTTAGTTTCATAATTTATGCAGGGCTAATTGCTAGCATTAATAATGACTTCAGAATTGAAAGCCTGGAATAACAGATTGTACTCACATATGTTATGCATTTTTATGTATGGGAGCAGGCGTGACTTACTGAAGAAGTACACATACACGAAAATGTAGACAAAACTGTCAAATATGCCCAGAGAGTGACATTTAGGAAGGATAACTTTGCTCTGTTTAATCTGCACATGTGCTGTCTGATTCATGTCTCACACAATGGAGGACATTCTCAGTTTCTTTGGTGTGCGTTGCTTCACTAGACCTATAATTTCTTCATTCTGGAGGATGTATGTTTACCAAGTTAAAACAGTGTCAACTTAAAGAGATGGGAAGGAACATTTTTTGTTTTTCTTTCACACTTGGAAAGCACTGTTTTCTCCCTGTGTAGCAATCCGAAATCATTTGCTGTTTGAGTGAACGTGTGTGTTTCTCAAATCTTACACATCCTTTCCCGCAATATCCCTAGTCTCCATTCTTATCCAAATGGGTGAACTGCCAAGTTTTTCACAAAAGTTTCCAAAAAAATAAATAAATAAGGAAATATAGCAATGCAGCTGAGAGTTTTGCAGACTAGTCTATTCTAAAATGGTATGTTTTGAATCATCTCCATATGTTCACTTCCTTTGGGATGTAACTGTAATGATATTTCAGGCTCTATCCTGACATTAAGTTTTATTCTGGGATAACATATTCAGTAAAATCTTGAACAAGTCTTCAACACAGAGAGAAGGATAATGCTTAGCAGTAGTGGTTTGGTCTTGAAAACAGTAGTAGATGAAAACTCAGAAATCAGCATGGAAATACAGAGATGTGAAGGGCAATGTGAAACAGAATTATAAGAAGTAAAATGTTTTTATTGTTCAAAAAATAGTAATAATGACCTCTGTTTATTGATAACCTACCATATGCCAGGCACTATAGGCAGTTGATTACACACGTTCACTTATCTTGCAAAATACATGGTGGTGTTCCATTTCATAGATGAGGATCTTGAAGCTCAGAAAAGTAAAAACACAGTCAGCATGATATCTCATGCCTGTAATCCCAGCACTTTAGGAGGCCAGGGCAGGAGGATTGCTTAAGCCTAGGAGTTTGAGACCAGCTTACACAATGTAACAAGACCTTATCTCTACCAAAAACAACGTTTTTTTAATTAGCTGGGCACGATGATGTGCACCTGTAGTCCCAACTACTCGAGAACTGAGACAGAAGGATTGCTGGGGCCCAGGAGGTCAAGGCTGTAGTGAGCCATGATTGTGCCACTGCACTCCAGCATGACTGACAGAGTGAGACCCCATTCAGAAAAGAAGGGAAGAAAAGTAAAAACACTTTGTCTGAGCTCACTTAACTGAAATGGCAGGTTTCAAACTCAGTGAGTAGTTTACTTAATAGTAGTGTGTCAGTTAACCATATTGTGTCTGTCAATTTCCAAAGGCCATGATTTTTTCCCATTTATCTATATTCAGGATCAGCAAACTTTTTCTATAAAGGGGCAGAGAATAAATATCTTAGAGTTTGTAAGCCATACAGTCACTGTTGCAGCTGTTCAGCTACTGCCACTGTAGGCTGCCAACAGCCATAGACTACTTAGAAGTGAATGGATGTGGCAGTGCCCTAATAAATCTTTATTTCCAAAGTCAAGTGGTGGGCCAGATTTGGACTGTAGTCTCTGTTCTATATTGCTGTAAGTTTAACTAGATGCTAGTTGGAAGTGAAAGCCTTAGTGATAAACCAAAAGTTAAAATGAATAGCAAATGATTCTTGGTGACCAAAATCAAGAGAATTAAATAACTAAAACCAGGAGCCAGGCACAGCAGCACACACACTTGTAGTACCAGATACTCAGAAAGCTGAGGCAAGAGGATCCCTTGAGCCCAGGAGCTTGAGTCCAGCCTGGGCAATGTAGCGAGACCCCCATCATTTAAAAAATAAACTACCCAGAAAAAAAATAATAACTGAAATCTTGAAGCTACAAGTCCTATGGGAAAAGAAAGTCAGCCCTCATATATGTCAGGTACTATCCTTTGTAAATGATGTATTAGCTCTAAACAAACAAACAAACAAACCCCTAAGCTATATTTTTTAAAACTGTCAGGGCCATGAAAACAAGGCCAAGAAGCTCACAGGTCAGAGATCCAGTGTGGTATACTGACTTGACCCTGGAATATGAAAAGGGCATTTATGGGGGAAAAAACTGATAAAATCCAAATCGAGCTTGTAGTTTACTGAATAGTATTGTACAAATGTTAATTTCTTCATTTTTATCAATGTGCCATGGTCATGGAAGATGTTCACAGGAGAAGGTAGGTGAAGTGTATACAGAGAAACTCTCTGTACTTCCTTTGCAACTTGTCTGCAAATCTGAAATTCTTTCAAATAAAAGGTTAAATTTTATTTATTTATTTGAATTCCTGGACTTACCCCAATTTAGAAGCCTAGCATCTATGTCAGGGCCAGGTGAAAATGAAACGTAGAAGTAAACACAGTTAAATTGAGATCTTGTCAAAACAATTAATAACTGCACAGATCTGAGTCATCTAAAATGGTCTTTAAACCTTAGCAGCATGAATTACCATTAAAACAATATTGTCCTGGCCTTTAGGTACTTGTAATGACTCCTGCAGAGAAATTTACCTCCCTATGGAAAAAAGAGAGCTGTTTGGTTTTTTATAGTAATAATGTTGATTGACAAATCACTTGTTCCAAAGATTAAAACTATTCAGAGATGACCTAGAATAGTGAGTAAGAAATTATTTGCAAAGATTGTTCTTCCCAGTTTTCTAAACATATACGGATGATAACTACTCAACAAGTAGTGTGAACATTGTCAGTCATGTTACCCAGGCATTTTTTAATTAACATAAGAGAAAAAAATTCAGTCTCAGGGTTAGTGTAAGCCTGATACCAAAACCTGATAAAGATAGCATAATAAAACTCACCTGCAACTAAGATACATAAATCATAAATCAAATGGTATCAGAGAATCATGCAATACTGTCTTAAGTGTACCATGATCATATAGAGATTATTTCAAGCTTGTAGGGTTATTTTGATATTTAGGAATCTACCATTATAAAATCAGCACATCAGGAAAAAAACAGTAAACATTTGACCATTTTATTGAATGCAGAAATAGCCTTTGATTCATTTTTTAAATTTCTTTGTGGAAACGTTTAGCAAACTAGAACTGGAAAGACACATTACATAGATGATAAATAACATCTCAAATCAACAAACTTCTCATAGTTTTATATTAATGCACAGATGATATTCACATTAAAATACAAAACAGGGCAACTCTCTCAGGGCCCCTCCGACTCTGGGAGCTTTTCTGCCCTCCCAATAAATCCGACTTTCAAAAAAAAAAAAAATGTCCACTCTGACCACCACCACGCTGTTATGCAATAGAAAGGATGAAAATTTAAAAGATGAAGATACATTTTTCATCATTTATGTAATATATAATCACCACTAATCCCAAGAGAATCAACTGGAAAAAAACTATTATGGTAAGATCCTAGACATACAGGATATCCACAAAACATATTCAACAACCACGGATCAGCAGCAATGTCCAGGGACTGAGGGACTGATAATGAAGGCAAACTTAAATACTAATAAGGGAAATAAAAGATCTGAATAAATGATGAGAACTCCCGTGTGCCTGTTCAGAAATGCAGTTAAAATGATGTTACTTCTTGCCAAGATACCATATAGATTAATGCACTTCAAATGAAAGTATCCGTGCAAACCATGGACAAAGTGATTCTAAAGTTCATCTGGAAAAATAAGCAAGCAAAAATATCTAAAACTTTTTCTTTTGTGTTGTTTTTACCTTTTGTTTTTAAATAATTTCAGTCCTAAACAATTGCCACAAAAATAATATGAGAATCCCCTCAGCACTTTATCCAGATTCACCAACGTCCACCATTTTGGCACATTTGTTTTTATTAACTGCTCCCCCCAGCCCACTCACCTATAAATATGCACATATGTGTAATATTACTTATCTTTTTTTTTTTGAGTTGGAGTCTCACTCTGTCGCCCAGACGGGAGTGCAGTGGCCGCTCCCGGCCACCGCAGCCTTGACCTGCTGGGCTCCGGTGATCCTTCCACCTCAGCCTTCCAAGTGGCTGGAACTACAGACGCGCGCTACCATGCCCAGCCCATTTTAATTTATTGTAGAGATGAGGTCTCGCCAAGTTGCCCAGGCGGTCTCGAACCCGCGGGCTCAGGCAGTTGACTCACCTCAGCCTCCCAAAGGCGTGGGATTACAGGCTGAGCCACCGAGCCCGGCTATTACTTATCTTTGTTGAATCATTTGAGAGTAAATTGAATGCATTATGCCCCTTATTATATATCAGTGTATATTTTCTAAGAATATTGGTATTTTCTCATGTAAGCATAGTACATCCAGGATCATGAACAGTGAAAACAATACTGTTCTTTATAGTCTCTGTGCCTGGTCTGCCAGTTGTGCCAGTAGTGTGCTTTATTGTGTTTACTTTTCATTTCTCTTTATTTCACTTTATTCTGGAGCAATTCTTCGGCCTTCTTTTGTCTTTCATGGCATAGACATTGTGTTAAGAACACACACCAGGTGTTTTATAGACTATTTCTCAGTTTGGGTTCCTCTGATATTTCCTCATGATTAGGTTTTGGCAATACAGCTGACTGTAGTGTTAGATTAGGGAGGTCATGACCTTCTCAGGGACTCACACTCAGAGGCACAGGAAGTCTATAGACCTCTCTTTGTTGACATTAAACTTGATCACCTGGTCGAGGTGTTGTCCAGTTTCTCCACTATGTAGTTAACTTTCCCCAATTAATATGCATTTGGGGGTAGACACTTAAGACCATGCTCACGACACTCTCCTTAATCAAACTTCTATAATTTAGCATCCGTTGATGATTCTTGTATAAGCCAATCTCTGCTATAAGAGTAAAATTCTAATATTAATAAATAGTAAATAATAGTAAAGTTGAAAAATTATAATTTTTCCAGTCCTCCACACTTGTCAACTTTTCCCCCATGCATTTTTTAAATTAGTTTATCTTTTTTACTGTCAGTGTGGACTTAGATGCCCCTATTTTATTCACCAGGTTGTAATTCACTGTGGCTTTTATTTGTTGTGATGCTCAGTTTATCCCGGATTTTGCCAGTGGGAGCCCACGTAGGCTGACTCCTGTGTCTTTTGGGCGTGGTCCCATTGTCTTTTGAGCACCCTGCTTTCTGGCACAACAAAATGTTCCAAGCCCACCTTGAACCTTCTCACCTTACCCAGGGAATCAGTCACTTCTTCAAGGGATCCTGGTACCTTGTAGGACAGATGATTTGAGAACTGGGTTTGGCGTACTAGGCATCTTAGAAAGAAATAAGCTAAGATATACATACAGGGTGGGGGGGCAGGTGTCGTTTCCTAATATTGTGAGTTAATACTGATACCACCGATTCCAGTCTAACTCCCAAGGAGTTCTTTCTTGACTTTTCTGCCTTTTTCCAATTCCATATTTCTGTCTCTCCTTCCACAGAAAAAATTATATAACTCCAAAACATTAACACATTTACCCATTCATTCAATCTTATATTACACATGAATTTGATACAGACTCCCTCCACCCATATGCCTGTGAAAAACAAATTTACTAAAAGGAACATAATATTGTTGCCCTCCCCCACACACACTGGCCTTAGGCAAAAGGCAGCATTCCATAAGTTACTTGGATTATTTCTCTGTGATTATTTTATTGATTCGGAGTACAGTTGGATTCATCTGTTTGTATTTGCATTCAGTTTTAAGTCTATTTTAATCTTGTGGACTTAATTTTTTGAAAATGTAGAACACGAATATGCAACCGGAAAGTCCAAACTCTGTAGCAAGGTATACTCAAAAAGGTATCATTTTCTTCCATCTTCCTAGTTCTACCCAGATCTTTCTTTCCCTGTCTCCCATAAGTAACCAGTTTCATTGTGTTCTGGCTATATGTTTTCTGTGTTTCTTTTTTTTTTTCTTTAACAAAAATAAGCAGAAACTGAGCTCGGTGGCTCAGCCTGTAATCCCACGCTTTGGGAAGCTGAGGTGAGTGGATTGCCTGAGTCTGCAGGTTTGAGACCCGCCTGGGCAACTTGGCGATATCTCTACAATAAATCAAAAATCAGCCAGGCATGGTAGCATGCGCCTGTCATTCCAGCTACTCGGAAGGCTGAGGCGGAAGGATCGCCGGAGCCCAGCAGGTGGAGACTGCAAGTGGCCGGGAGCGGCCACTGCACTCCAGTCTGGGCGACAGAGTGAGACTCCAACTCAAAACAAACACACAAGCAAACAAACAAAAATAAGCAGAAAACATATACACGAATTTGCTTCCTTTATTTTTTTGAAACAGGGTCTCACTTTGTCACCCAGGCTACAGTACAGTAGCCCTGCAGTCTCAAACTTTTGGGCCCCAGCAGTCCACCTGCCTCAGCCTCCTGAGAAGCTCAGACTACGAGTGTGCACCATCACACCCAGCTACCTAAAATTTTTCTGTAGAGACAAAGCTTCACTATGTTGCTTAGACTGGTCTCAAACTCTTAGCCTCAAGCAATTATCTCTCCTCAGCCTCCTCAAACACTGGAATTATAGGTGTGCGCCACTGTGCCCAGTCCCTTCCATTTTAAACAATAAAAAAAATAGCGTACTGTACAAACTTTTTTTCCACTTTGCTTTTGTTCACTTAACAATATATCCTAGCCCAGGTACGGTGGCTCACACCTGTAATTCCAGCATTTTGAGAGGTAGAGGCAAGAGGATTGCCTGAGCCCAGGAGTTCGAGAGCAGCCTGGGCAACATGGCCAGACCTCATCTCTACAATAAATCAAAAAATTAGCCAGATGTGATGGTGTGTGCCCATAGTTACACTACTTGGAGGATTGAGGTGGCAGAGTTGCCTGACCCCAACAGGTTGTCTGCAGTGGCTGTGAGCATGTCACTGCACTCCAGCCTGGGTGACAGAGTAAGACTCTGACTCAGAAAAAGCCTCCAGACTTTGCCAAATGTCCCTGAGGGGTGTTCAGTTACCCCCAGTTCAGAATCACTCATCTGTATCATCTCTGCTCGAAGCATAGCATCAAAAAATGAAATCACAAAGAAAAAATTTGAAAATGTTAACTACATTTTAAAAAAGACTTTAACACTTACAGAAGTTATAAAATTGGAATTCAAACAAGTTGAATAATAATATAACATAAATGACATACTCATCACATAAAACCTAATCAATAAGAAGAGCTCTAAATAGCCACGTAAATATTCAAAAAAATCAGTATGCTAATAATCTGAGATTTCTAAAATAAAACATGAATAAATTTAGGATGCATGCTTTACCTTTCATATTGGTAAACGTGGCACAAACCTCAGTGTGTGTGAAGGGAGACAGATAATTTCATAAAGTGATGGATACATAAATAAGACCAACATTGATGGACACAAGGGCAACGCCTGTTAGACCTTTGAGATCGTACATAGCTTTGGTCCCTGCGGTTCTATTCTGGTACTCTAGCCTGAAGAAATAATTGAGCTGTGAAAAGTTCAGTTGCAGTGCTGTTCATTATGGCTAAACATTGGAAAAACCCATCTGTGCTTTTACTCCACAGTAAGGAACTGGTCAGATAAATTAAGGACGTCTGTATTTTTAATGAAATACACTAGGTCAGTATTACAGTGAATGCAGTTATGTACTTGGAGGAAGTAGATAGATCATACTTAGAAACTCAGGTAACAGAATTGTCTGTGTGTGTACTTATCTCTGAGATATATTGCTCTTTTTCCTTTCTATATATGTAAAATTTGAGAGATTATCTTTAGTAGCAAGATAGTGTAGAAATTTTTCATTTTTATATTTGCATGTCCTCATGTTTCTTCCAATTAATATGAATAGTTTATATAATAAAATAAAATGGAGAAGTTAAACATTTTTAAATTCCTTGTCTCAATCTCA
Organism: Carlito syrichta; assembly: GCF_000164805.1. Lineage (NCBI taxonomy): Eukaryota > Metazoa > Chordata > Mammalia > Primates > Tarsiidae > Carlito > Carlito syrichta. The sequence goes on along the minus strand of NW_007113559.1, from coordinate 181,042 downwards.
AATTTTAAAACTTTAGTAAAAATTTTTAAAGTAGAAAATTAAAAAATTTTAAATACTAAAAACAAGAAATGCTAAAAACATGAAAGCATTATTTATAAGTGAAAAATAAGTAATGATAACATGAATGTCCCAAGAGAATTATCCATATGGTAGACCACTCTGCATGTGTAGGGAAAAAAGGTGTTTTTAAAAGTCTAAACTAATACCATCTCGGACAAAAAATGGTTATTGTTAACCACATAAATATTCTAAAAGAAATAGAATATCAACCAGGCAAAGTGGGGACCAAAGGAAGGCCCAAACTGTATCTGCACGATGTCCACTTGTTTACCTAACCCTGAATTGTACTCCACATCTTTAAAATAAAATATATATTTTTTCCATGGAGTGTCCACATTTAGTATCAGACACAGCACAGCATTTTCTTCTGTGTGTGTGCGCGTGTGTACATGTTTGTGTCTTAATCGGAAGTTCTTTGCTTCTTTGTGTGACTATTAAAGGAAACTAACCTGAAATGTGATCTGTCGCACTACAGGTTGCTTCAGGTGAATGCAATGAAGACACTGAAGTTTACAACATCACCCTGTGTACTGGGGATGAACTCACTCTGATGGGGCAAGCAGAAATCCTTTATGCAAAGACTTTCAAGGAAAAGTCCCGACTCAACACAATCTTCAAAAAGATCGGGAAGCTCAACTCCATCAGCAAACTGGGAAAAGGCAAGATGCCATGCCTCATTTGCATGAACCACCGGACCAATGAAAGCATCAGCCTCCCATTCCAGTGCAAGGGCAGGTTCAGCACCCGGAGTCCCCTGGAGCTTCAGATGCAAGAGGGTGAGCACACCATCCGCAACATCGTGGAGAAAACCAGGCTTCCTGTGAACGTGACCGTGCCAAGCCCTCCGCCGAGAAACCCCTATGACCTCCACTTCATCCGCGAGGGGCACCGCTACAAGTTTGTGAACATCCAGACCAAGACCGTGGTGGTTTGCTGTGTGCTGCGGAACAACAAGATCCTCCCCATGCACTTTCCTTTGCACTTGACTGTCCCCAAGTTCAGCCTCCCAGAACACCTGGTAAAAGGGGAGGGATGGCCGGAGACCCTGGTCCATCACTGGCTGGGTATCTGCCAGGAACAGTTCGACATCGATGAGTACTCACGGGCTGTCCGTGACGTGAAGACCGACTGGAACGAGGACTGCAAGAGCCCCAAGAAGGGCCGGTGCTCTGGCCACAACCACGTGCCCAACTCCCTCAGCTATGCCCGCGACGAGCTCACCCAGTCCTTCCACCGGCTCTCCGTCTGTGTGTATGGCAACAATCTCCATGGCAACAGCGAGGTGAACCTCCACGGCTGCAGGGACCTGGGGGGAGAGTGGGCCCCCTTTCCTCATGACATCCTGCCCTATCAGGACTCTGGCGACAGTGGGAGCGACTACCTTTTCCCGGAAGCCAGTGAAGAATCAGCAGGCGTCCCGGGGAAGTCAGAACTTCCTTACGAAGAGTTGTGGCTGGAGGAAGGCAGGCCCAGCCATCAGCCTCTCACTCGCTCCCTGAGTGAGAAGAGCAGGTGCGAGCAGTTTAGAGGTTCTGTCCGGTCCAAGTGTGCGACTTCTCCTCTTCCTGTCCCTGGGACTCTGGGAGCAGCAGTGAAGTCTCCAGATACTGCCCTACCTCCACCTCCAGTGCCTCCCAAATCTGAAGCCGTAAGTCCTTTCTGTTTGCGAGTGCTACCAGTCTTTCTGCCTCTCTGCTTAACCATCCACTAACTTATTTTCTTGACGCAAGGAAACTCCCCAACTGAAGATTACCAGAGTTAGCAAATGTGTTTAGTTTGGAGTGAAATATACATGCTAACTAGATTACTTTGACCAGTTAGGATTAGAGTATTACTCTATGTTTGATGAGAAACTATTGAAGAGTTTTTAACAAGAGAGGTTTCGACCAGGCATGGTGGCTCACACACCTGTAATTCCAGCACTTTGGGAAGCCGAGGCGGGAGGATTGCTTGAGTCCCAGCTACTTGGGAGGCTGAAGCAAAAAGATCATCTGAGCCCAGGAGGACGAGGCTACCGTGAGCCGTGATCATGGCACTGCACTCCAGCCTGGGCAACAGAGTGAGACCCCAACTCAAGGAAAAAAAAAGAGATTTAAGCGTGACTTTTGCTGCCACCCAGATAATGAGTTATAGGGAAGAGAGAATGGTGGGGGGAGGCCAGGGCGGAGGCAGTTGTAGTAATGTAGGTGTGAGGTGGGGAAGCCCTGGGCCACAGCAGCTGGCAACAGCTGGCAGGGAGAGACGGCTAATTCAGGGTGTGCTTCAGAGGCAGACCCAGCAGCATTTACTGATGGATTGCATGTGGGGCGTGAAGGAAAGAGAGCAGTTAAGGAAAACTAGAGTTTTAGCTTGAGCAACAGTGTGGATATCAGTGCCATTTACAGTGATGGGGAAGACTGACGGAGGAGTCTATTTACTTGGGGATGGGAGGGGAAGCAATGGAGAACCAAGAGACGTCAGCATCACTTTAATGCTCTCCTCATCCCTGAAGTTATGCTGAGATCGAAGCATAATGGGGTTACGTTCACTCTCTCTCACATGTGTGTGCTCGTGTGCACTCGCTCTCTCTCTCCCCCCTCCCTCTCCCTTCCCCCTCATCCCTCTCCCTCTCCCTCTCCCTCTCCTCTCCTCTCCTCATTTCTTTCTCCCCCCCCACACACACTCAAGAACCAGGTGCCAGGGTGGCTTTCTTTAACACCTTAAACATAACTCACTCAGAGCTAGATGAGACTTCTATCAAATTTGAATGTAAAATTAAAATTTCAATACAAAGTAGGAGAAAGGACCTTCTGTTGTTTTGTTTTGTTTTGTTTGAGTTGGAATCTCACTCTGTCACCGAGGCTGGAGTGCAGTGGCACGATCACGGTCACCGCCATCTCAACCTGCTGGGCTCAGGCAATCCTTCTGCCTCAACATTCCAAGTAACTGGAGCCACAGGCACATGCCACCACGCCTGGCTAATTTTTTGACTTATTGTAAAGATGAGGTCTCGCCAAGTTGCCCAGGCTGGTCTCTAATCCCTGGACTCAGGCAGTCCCCTCACCTCCACCTCCCTGGTGAGAGCCACTGCACTTGGCCTAGGACCCTCTGTTTTGATTGTGTTCTTTGATTGACAGCCACTCTGAACCTTTGCTGTTCATTTGTGATCACTGGATTTCATTATATCTGAAGGGAGAAAGTGCTAGAGGCATTGGGTGTAATTCTGTTTATTTCCTTGACAGTATCTTTGATAGTGGTTTTCTTTTTGCTATCTCTAGAAGAATCTCATATAGAAAAGTTAAAATCAAAACCCATCTGGCTGAAGTACATACTGGGGGGAGGATGTCTTCCTTGTGCCCCTGCCACGTAGTTTTAGGATACCTCTTGAGCCCTACCTAGGTCTATGCAGAACTCAGTTTCAAAACCATGGACTTCCTGAAGTAGATGTTAGAAATACAATCATCAGCTGGGCTTAGTGGCTCAGCCTGTAATCCCAGCACTTTGGGAGGCCAAGGCGAGTGGATTGCCTGAGCCTGTGGGTTCGAGACCAACCCGGGCCACTTGGTAAGACCTTGTCTCTCTACAATAAATCAAAAACTAGCCAGGCGCAGTAGTATGTACCTGTAGTTCTGGCTACTTGGAAGGCTGAGGTGGAAGGATCACTGGAGCCCAGCAGATCGATGCTAGGGTGGCCATGAGCATGCCACTGCACTCCAGCCTGGGTGAAAGAGTGAGACTCCAACTAAAAAAAAGAAAAGAAGAGAAAAAGGAATATAACCCTTAACAAGCCCTGGGCTCTGGGCCCTAATCCTCCTCAGTTTTATAGGGAAGAGATGGATGTTATACAAGCTAAAAGGTGATCAACAACAGAAGAGAGACAGACTTTAAAATGTGGGCTTTCATAGGGGAAACTTCTAGTTGGGGGATGAATAGGGGAAGCCTTCCCAAAGGTGTTGGCATGTTAAATGCGCTTGGAGAATGTACGTGAATTGAAAGAGCGGAGAGAGGAGCAAGAAGAGCCTTCCAGACCAAACAGCGTGATCAAGGGAGTGGAAGCTTGAAGCACACGTGAGGGGGACCAAGGAGCCCCGTCATGCTGTTGGATGAGGCTGGGTGGGGTGCGGGAAGGGCTGTGTTGCTTGGAGCACTGGAGCCGGGATGTGGGTAGCCACAGTGCAGGGTGGAAGTCTATGCCAGGGCCAGGCCTAGTGGTCTGTGAAGAGCCCTCAGTTGCCATAAAGCTTTCCCAAGAGAGGATCCACCTCTGACCCTTAGCTCCAGGACATAAGAACTCCCTAGAAGCTGCAGATCTGGACTTGCCCTCTCCGTCTTACAGGACCTTCCAGGGACCATAAGGCCCAAGCCCAGAGATCCTTGTACTCAGTGGAATATTTGGGGAAGTCAGGCTGGAGTTGGGGTCCTTGGTCCTTACGTTCGTGTCAGAGATTCCCTAAGGGTGTTCCCCAAAACCGAGGTAAAATGTAAGGGGGCATGCCTCTAAGCAAGTACTCCTGGCACTTCAGAGATGTCTTAACTCAGCTATATATTTTATGTTACTTGAAGGCTAGGGCTCTGATCTTCAATAGGAACATGACCACATGAACGTTTCCTGTTAAACTTGGATCCTGCCTGGCCTATAGTGGGGACTCATGTTTGTTGACTGACTAATAGACTCATCCAAGGTGGTCACACCCAGTGTGATTTACGTAGCCAAGTCTAGCAGTAGGAAACCTAGCATCACTTGTTTTTTCTGTGGCTAATGAAAGATGAGTAAGAACGTAAATATTAAGAGGTCCGATCTTGACCTTGGCACTAAAAAAAATGCAAGAGTTAAATTTGAAACTAAAAGCAAATCTCACAGAAGAAACGATTTTGGCATCCAGCCTAAGCTGTAATTTCTTACGACGTAAGAGGATCTTTTCAGAGTATGTCCAGTGTTTATAGAATGCTATAAACATACAGTTTTTTTGTAAACACCTGAAATCATTTAATTTACTTTTTAAAAAATAGGCATTTCAAATGAAGTCATATTATTTATGGGTTCTGTGACCATGAAGTGAATTTTCCGTTTTTAGGATGTGCGTGGGATCCAGAGAACGTCATGATTGTTAGATGTGGCTTCAGCTTGTAATTTTCAAGAGGGAACTTTAATGGGGCATACATTCAAGTGCTCCCACAGGATTAAATAAAAGTTCTTCCTTGGATGGCTCCAGTGGAGGGCATCCTGGGGGAGAGATGGGCTGTGTGTCAGCAGGTATCCCACTAGATGATTAAAGATGCTGGTGAGCATTCAAGAGAGACCAACCGGACATTCTCTGAAAATGTGAGACTCCCACCAGGTCCTTGGGAATAGAAGGTGCCTGTTGCCCAGGCAGGAGTGCAGTGACACAGTCATGGCTTACTGCAATCTCGACCTCTTAGGCTCAAATGATCCTCCTACTTCGGCCTCCCCAGTAGCTGGGACTATAGGTGTCGCCCAAACTGGTCTCGAATTCTTGGGCTCAAGCCATCCTCCCAGCTCAGCCTTCCAAAGTGCTGGGATTACAGGCGTGAACCACCTTGCCCAGGGGGTGTCTTTTTAAGTTAAGGGAAGCAAAGCTGGCAGTTGAGAGGGTTCTGTTTAGCCACAGACCTGCCCATATTACCCTCTGGAGGTACCATGGCTGCATTGCGGTGCCTGTCAGCCTGTTTGCTTTCTGGTAAGTGCTGTGTTCCTCACTTTCAGCTCCAGGGTCCTTAGTTGTGACATATATATATTTGTACTCTCTTCCCAGTAGATTTTAGACAGTCTTTGTTTCTTTGTGTGAACGTAACAGTAAATCTTCCCTTTTGCATGTAATGCATACCACGTTTCCCACGTGGTGCTGCATCCACGCTATGTTTCCCATAGCCCTGGCATCATCTGGGCACTGCTTGTCAACCCTTTCCTACCTGTATCTTTAAAAAGGGAAACCGGGTTGTGGGGCCAAACAGAAAATCCTCAGAGGCAGAATCAGCAACTCAGCCCTGTTCGGATGCGTTGGACTTGATTCCCTACGTATTCCCTTCCTCACAGGAATGTCCCAGGGAAAAGTAAACAGCTCCTGTCGAAGATCTGAGCCGGATGCAGCCTCCTGCACCCTCTGGGACTGCTGGGACTGAGCCCAACGGAGGCAGATGCCGTGTGGCATTTTCACTTAAAAAATGTTGCAAGGTGCCCCCAGATCAGACTGACCTGAACGTCTCTTTTAAGTGGATTATCCTTATTGATCCATACGTGTGTTCTAACAGGCTCTCTATTTCGTGACATTATAGGCCTCCGTTTGTCCATCGTAATTTTCTGGGTATTGGCTTGTGTGTCTAAGTATTTCCCCAGATGCACTCTACAAGTGGCAGTCTTCAAGAGCTGTCTTCTTTTCTCCCCTCTTTAGAAAATGCCATTTTGAAGAGCAATGCTGGGAAGACTTCATATTGCACAAAATTCTATAAATAGAACGTCTGACTCCCAGATGCTCTGGGCTAAGCAGTGAATTGCAAATGGTTTATCAAAACTACAGGGTCACAGCTTTTCTAAAACCACTTGGATGGCAGGGTCCTATCTGGAGACCCCAGAACCCAGTGGTCAGTGTCTCCCTTCTGTCTTCAGTAACTAAAAAAACACCTTCACTCTTGGTTGTTGACGTCATAACAGTTCCTGAGCCAGGCGAAAGGGAAATCGCAGGAGGAGCTTTTCGGTGAACCTCTGGTTTCAACCAAGTGTCGCTGCAATCCTGACTAACGCATTAACCTTTGCGATAGACAGGGATGCCCCACAGCTTCTGGGAAGTGAGGCAGGGGTTGACCTTTAAGATGGAGTAGTGGGATGTGCATGTCCATCGCTCGGAGGCTGGAAAGGCTTCTTTACCGAAGCACACTGTGTTGATGGCGTTTGAGAAAATAAAACTTAGAAGGCATATCCACCTCCAGAGACAGATGGCCAGAGTCAGCCTCTGGGGTCCTCAGATGGAGGCCAGTTGGCCTCCCGTTCCAAAAGCATAATGGCAGATTGATGGGGCTTAGTCCAGTTGGTACTTGAAAAAATCGATTTAACTATAGAGGAATCAATTGGATTGTCTCAGTCTTCCTCGGACAGGCCAAACGATTGATAAGAAAGTGGAAGCAGATCCCAGTCATCTCGGGGTTTTCATTTCCCCTCTCGGTGGAATTCAGGAGCGGTGTGATCTGCCATACTATGTGATAGATCATTAGGGGTGTGTAGTACAGCGTCTTAGAGCACTCGCACATGGGTTCAAATCCTTATACCACCACTTAGTAGCTTCATACCTTGGACAAAGTTGTTTTTTTTTTTTTTTAAGAAAGAGAAAAGTTTATTTAAAAGTAAATTAGAAAGAGAAAGAGAAGGGAGAGAGAAGATTCACCTCCCCAAGGTGGGGGAGGGGGCCAAAGCCAGGAAGCATGGCAACAGCCATAGCTCAAAGAGCACATGGCCACACCAGAGTCTAGCAAGGCAGTGGCCCTGGACAAAGTATTTAACCTCCTGAGTCAGTTGCTCTGGGGATGATTGTGTCTTCTGTGCATTATGGTACTATACAGAGGACTTGGTACTTCTCCCTGGCACTTGGTAAACTCTCAAAATAAATAGCAATAATTTAATATAGGATTGATTCCAATTTAGGGTCAGATAGAAAGTGGCTGTTTTGAGGGGTTTTTTTTCTTTGTCCTTCCTTGACTAAAGGATGGGAGAGAAAGTCACCCTTTCAGGTGCATGAAGCCCCTCCAAAGAGTCAGGAGGTAGATGGATTGTGGGTGTATCCATCTCCACAGACAGATGGGCAAAGTCAGCCTCTGTGGTCCTCAGATGGAGGCCAGTTGGCCTCCCATTCCAGAAAGTGTGTATGGCAGTTCATTTTGCCAGTCTCTAAGATATTACAAAAACACAGTTGGTTTTAAAAATAATAAAATATTCTTTTAATCTGACTTTGAAAATGTCTACTTGGTAAGGTAGGTGTTGGGTTATAGCTACCTAGCTGTGGAATCATCATAAACCTAATCTTTTTTTTTTTTAATTATAAAGATGTGGGGTACAATTCACGGTTAGGTATACAAACATCGGTTATGCAGGTACCCTTGTTGATGAGGTATGCCCCTCCCTCCCCTAGCAATTTCCCTCAAATGCCAATCCCACCCCTCCTCCCCTGACAGTTTCCTACTGCCAATCCCTTTCTTATAGTATTATAATTGTTCAAGGTCTGCTTATGAGTGAAAACATATGATACTCTGTTCTTTGTTTCTGTGATAGATCACTGCATATGATCAACTCTAAATCCAAAGTTGCTGCGAAGTTCACATGTCTGTCCTTCTTTATGGCTGCATAATATTCCATTGGGTATATGCACCACATTTTTTTAATCCAGTTCAGCTTTGATGGTTGGTTCTGTGTTTTTGCTGTTGTAAATAGAGCTGCAACAAACATACATGTGCAGGTATCTTTTTTGTAGAATGATTTGAGTTCCTCCAGGGAACTCAATAGGGGAATTGCTGAGTCACATGGAAGGTCAATTTCTAGTTCTTTCAAAAATGTCCTCCAAAGAGGTTGCACTAGCTTGCATTCCCACCAGCAGTGTAGAAGCATTCCCTTTTCTCCACATCCTCACCAGCATCTGTTGTTGTTTGTTTTATTAATGATGGCCATTCTTACTGGGGTTAGGTGGTATCTCAGTGTGGTTTTGATTTGCATTTCTCTGATGATTAGTGAGGCTGAGCACTTTTTGATGTGTCTGTTGGCTGCCCGTATATCTTCTTTTGAGAAATGTCTATTCATCTTTTGCCCACTATTTAAAAGGGCTGTTTGTTTTTTTCCTTTTGGTGCATTTGAGTTCCTTATAGATCCTAGATGTTAGGTCTTTGTCAGATATACAGTTGGCAAATATTTTTTCCCATTCTGTGGGCTGTCTCCCTGCTCTCTTGATGGCTTCTTTTCTTTGCAGACGCTCGTTAGTTTGATGAGGTCCCACTTGTCTATCTTATTTCTTAAAGTATGGGCATTTAGGGTTCTGAATAGGAATTTGTTGCCAGTTCCAATTTCCATCAGGGTGTCGCCTGTGTTTTCTAAGATTCTTATAGTTTGAGGTTTTACGTTCAATTTTTGATCCATTTAGAGATCATAAACTTACTCTTAAGCCAAAAAAGATTTCCAGGGATGCTTGGCATCCTGTGGAACCCAGTGGCATAATCCTTTAGTGGGGGAGTTAGGAGTTTTGAAGAGCCACAGAGCACCTGTGAAAAGCCACACAAGGCACCAGGGCTGAGAACAAGTGTCAAGACACTGGTGTTCCCAGGCAAACCTGTGCAGAAATATTAGAGGTGAGAAGCTGTTGTGGATAACAACCTCCAATCCCCAGATGTGGCCAGGCTAGGTCATGGTGCTGCGGGTTCGCATAACTCTAGATGTGCCCACCCTACAGAATCTGGGATCCCACACAATTACCTCAGTAAGGAAAGCATGATTAAAACGTGTTTGTTTGTAAGGTTGAGGGATAAGACTATGAGAATTGACTCTACTCTGAATTTTCATTTTATTTTTTTTCATTGGGCTTTTTTCCCCTATCAAATATTAACGTTAGAAGAGGCATTAAGCCGGACTCGGTGGCTCAGCCTGTAATCCCGCGCCTTTGGGAGGCTGAGGCGAGTGGATTGCCTGAGCCTGCGGGTTCGAGACCCGCCTAGGCAGGCGAGACCTCATCTCTATAATAAATCAAAAAATTAGCTGGGCGTGGTAGCACGCACCTGTAATTCCGGCTACTCAGAAGGCTGAGGCAGAAGGATCGCCAGAGCCCAGCAGGTCGAGGCTGTGGTGGCCGGGAGCGGCCACCGCACTCCAGTCTGGGCGACAGAGTGAGACTCCAACTCAAAAAAAAAAAAGAAGAGGCATTAAAGGATAGATTTTCTTAAGTGAAACTAATGTATTAATATTTAAGTTTAGGCACTAAAAAGATTAATCTGGAAGTGACTATTTACTTTTAAAAATAATTGCTCCAACATTTTTAAGTACGGAAAGAAAACTGTCAACCACCATTGTTTTGTAACATCTACTCTTATATTCCACTGTTTTATAATATACATGGATATGTTTTTCAATTCTATGTAATGTATAGTTGATCTTTCTTTTTCCATTTTTAATTTCAATGATCTAGCTTTATAAAAAGAGTTGATACCTGAAAAAAATAAAATAACTGCTCTAACAAAAGGATCCACTCTGGATACCACTAATTAACGAGGCCTCCTAGGGCATTTGACATTTAATTAATTTTAATTACAACTTCTGAGGAGTACTCTGTAAGCAAGCCATACCTATGTTCACATTTGTTAATTGAAATGGGACTAAATTATTATTGTGTTTTGGTAATTTTAAACTAATTGCCTTCCGTTTCATGTTAAGTTGTTTTTATATGAAAGCTTCTAGGCCAAAATAAATTTTTTTCCTTTTTCTGTGTCCATTGAAAAAATTTTTTTCCTTTTTCTGTGTCAATGATTAGAATGTTAAGAAAGATAATTATAATATTGTAGTAGATAAGTTTCACATCTGCACTCTTGGGTACCATTTATATGAAACCACATGAATAGGAAGGTTATGTACTATTCAAGTATATCCATCATGTTTTTTACTCCTTGCTCAGGAAAGGTCTTTATTCTATGCCCCAGTGGCATATACTTTCTTCTGAGTCCATGGAAGCACCCTAGGTTTTAAACAAGTACTTCTTTTCAGAACCACTTGCCCCTCCTGCCACCAAGTAAGTGGCCCCATGCCTCCCTTGCCTGAGGCTGGAATATTGGAGGCCATTTCTGAGAAAGGTCTGTCTTAGGTCCTTATCATCAGTGGATAAAGATGGAAGAAAGGAACTCGTGCATCAGAGAATCAGGATTTTCACTGTAAATCACACTTGTCCTTGTGTAATTAATCAAATAGAGGTTCATTGATGGGACTTCGTCATTATAAAAGTTTAATTTCTGTTTGGCTGAAAATATCCACTGATGGTTATGTGACAGGGTTATGAACTCTTTGTATAAAAGCCTCTTTATAAATAAGGTTTCTTAAGGCTGTAATGATTTTGTTATCTGGGAGAGGGAGTGTGGGAAGAAATGTACAATACAGGGCAGAGGGCATGCAGCAGAGGCAAAGTTACAAAGTTCAAGGAAGCATGGTTACAAAACTCCTTTCTTTGGATGGCTGGCATTATCCCGAATTTGAAGAAGAAAACTCACAAAAAGGTGACTAGTTTTAGATCAGTTTCACCTATAGTGTCTGTATTTTTTGAATCATCAATATGGAAACAAAACGATCTTTACCCCTCCCAAGTATTCCAGAACCTCTTTAGTGATCGCCCACGGTTCCAAGTGATGTGATCATTAAGACAGGAGGTACACTCCTCCCTGCCTTTTTGTCCCCCCCATGTGACAGTAGACTTTAGACTGAGGTTGTTTGTGACCCCTCGGCAGTTGTCCGCAGATCCTTTGTGTTGTGTATAAGAGTTGAGCAACCACTGTTCTGAAGTTTTTTGTTTTTTTTTCCAAAAGGACATCTGAAGACTGTTAAGCAAAGAATGTGTCATAGATACGTGCCTTGTTTACCTTTCTTACACTGTCTCTTTGGTGCTGTTAGCTCAGGGGTATGACAGTGACATTTCTTCCATAGAAGTGGAGTCAGGAGTTCCAAGAAACAAAGGCCTTCCAGGAAATGTCATACCAAAAAGCCCTGTTCTAACACTATGCTGTTTCATATACATTTGATGTGTCTTTTATTTCTTGTATTCTTTTAATTCCTAGGAAGTGGTGTCGGAGAAAGATACGTCACAAGAAAAAGAAATTAGTTCATAGGTAATATGTAGAAAGTACTCCAGTGGTATGTAGTGTTTTGATTTTTGTCTCCAAACAGCTACATGTAACCCTGTTTTCTCACCATGCAGTGATGAGCTTTGTACTGTTAACAAATTCCCACACATGATTTTTAGCATGTAGCTATTTAGAGAGGAGACCTTGTTTTCCATTTTTCACAAATTAGTGGCCTTTTACCCTGTGTTCACTTGTGTCCCAATTAAACAAGAGTTAGAGCAATAGGGAGTGGAGAGAGGAAAGGAAAGTTAAATACTTACGTAAAAGTCAGGAGATCAAATTAAGCTTTCTGGACAATATTCTGAAAGTCGAGAAAGCAGTCCCAATCTGGGATTCATTTGATTTGGACCAAAGATTGGAGTTGGTTTGACTCTGTTGACCCCCTCACTTAGAGGCACAGAGCTTTCCTAAACATTTGTGCTATTAGTTGTGTTTCATCTCTGCTTCAGATGATTTGCTACCTTTAATTATTTTTCTAGCTTTTTTTGGCCAGCAACACCATGACAAAGACAGAGAACAATGATGGGAAATGTGTTCCCCCCTCTATTTTCTTATATGAAGGAAGAACACAGGCTCCCAGAATCAATGTGCACTCAACCTCCAGGCTTTGGGCATGCATGTAGAACCCATGCACATGTCTCAGGCATCTTCCAAGCTTAAGAAAATATTTAAACTAAGCATGCCTCCTTCTATCCAGTGTCCTTTCCTAACAACGGCCTCGCCCCTTCCCTTCCAGCCAGAGTTCTGGAGAAGAGCTGTCCGCCCTCACCTGCATTCCTCCTGTCTCCTTTCTAGCATTGACTCTCTCTGGAGTCTGACTCCGTGACCTGCTGGCCATCTCACAAGGGACTCAGCCTCCTTCCTGACTTCCTGGCATCTCTCCATCTTTACACTGCTGTTCCCCTACAGGCCTCCCTCCCTTGGCTTCCTAGACATCATCAGGCGTGGTTCTGTTCTATGAGAAGTGAGGTGTTTGTCTCCTCCTTTTTCTCCCCTTCTGCCAGTCCCTTGTTGGTCCGACCTTCACTTCTCATCCGGGATCTCAGTGCCGCCGTAACGTCAGATTTGATCAGAAGAACATTGAGCTTGAAGTTGATATTTTCAAAACTGAATGCCAGCCGGGTTCGGTGGCTCAGCCTGTAATCCCAGCACTTTGGGAGGCTGAGGCAAGTGGATTGCCTGAGCCCGCAGGTTCGAGACCAGCCCAGGCAACTTGGTGAGACCTCATCTCTACAATAAATCAAAAATTAGCCAGGCATGGTAGCACACACCTGTAGTTCCGGCTGCTTGAAAGGCTGAAGCAGAAGGATCGTCAGAGCCCAGTAGATTGACACTGGGGTGGCAGTGAGCATGCCACTACACTTCAGCCTGGGTGACAAAGTGAGACTCCAACTGAAAAAAGAAAAAAAAAACTGCCTTGGTTTCTCCCAAGTCCTGTTCTTCTAAATGTCTGTCTGATGAATGGCACCAGTGTTTGTTTTGTCATGCAAACCCCCAGAACAGAGTGTCACTCTGGTACACTCCGGTACACTCCTAATTCTTTCCCAAGACTTTCTCAGTAAAATTACCCATGAATCTGTTCTTCTCCTGCTACCTTGAGTACATTCATGATGCACCCACAAACCCTTACACATACTTTTATCATCATTACACTTTCCAGTTTGTATCTTAATTATGTGTTTGACTCCTTCCCTCACAACCAACTCCATGGGTTACTCATTGTTGTATACTCAACACTGGCTGAGGCCGGGTGTGGTAGCTCACGCCTGTAATCCCAGCACTTAGGGAGGCTGAGATGGGAGGATTGCCGGAGTCCAGGAGTTCAAGACCAGCCTGGGCAACATAGTGAGACCTTGCCTGTACCAAAAAAAAAGAAAAAATAGAAAAATTGGTCAGCATGGTGACACATGCTTGTGGTCCCGACTAGTCAGGAGACTGAGGCAGGAGGATCACTTGAGCCCAGGCATTTGAAACTACAGGGGAGCCCTGATTGTGCCACTGCATTCCATCCTGGGTGACAGTGAGACCCTGACTCAAAAAAAAGAAAGAAAACACTAGCTCAATGCGCATATGATAGGCACTCAACATATATTTGAACAAATAGATAACAAAGTGGAATTCACGGTAGGAAAAGAGAAAGTGGTGGCCATATTCTTCAGACTCTTGGGCACAATGGAAGTAGGTGCCTATGATCTGGCTGTCAGCCCTGGGACAGACACCTTTTACTGCTTGCTTCAGACCCCCCACTATTAAATTATGTTGCCTGAATATGCCTCTCTAGGAATATGTCTCCCTAGGAATATGCCTCATAGGCCAAAGAGAAGTGACAGTTCGAGAAAGAACAGAACTCTCCATTTCTACCTTTCCACAAATCAGCTTTCTGTTTGGCTCTGGGTTCACTATCTGCTATATGAATGCCAAGGAGCGCTGTATTAATACCAGGGTAGTGGTGCCTTATATTTGACCAGAATGAAATCACTGAACAGTTTAGAAAAGAAAAAGACTTACTGGGAAGGAGCAAGGCAGGTAGAATCATGGTAGACATGGAACAGCAGGAAAGAGAAGCTTTTGGGCCCCGGCAGCACTCAGAAAGCAAAGCCTTGGGTATGAATGGGAGTTGGCGCCCCGCGCCACCACCTGAGTCTGTGCTGTGCTCATCCACCGTCATCAACAGGACTTTGGTGCCAGGAGCTTCTCGGAAACACCCAAGCTGCCGTAACCAGATATCACCCCCAGAGAGACAAAGGTCACTCGTAATCTGTGGTAGATGGTAACACCTACCTCTAAACAAGATGCCAGCTCTTCACCAAGCCCCAGGGTTGGAGGTTCATTCCTGATAATATACGTGCCTCTCCCACTTGTGTTGCCCGGTGAAGGTCAGTCTTAAATGCTGCGCTGGAAATAAATAGATAAATAGTCCCCGAGGCACAATATCATCTTTTGGACCATCATTTTAGAATAGTAATTACTCTGGGGGATGCTAGATTAAAGCCACAGCATTTCCTAGTTCAAGAATACTGTCATTGTCCTTGTCACTCTGATACTGTGTCAAAGTGTGGCAGTAGTGACGGAGTTGGTGGTGGTCATGAGTGCCAGGTCTGCTGGTGCCTTTCTTTTTCTAGATGGACACTAATGCGGGTGTCACCAAAAAACTAACATCCAGCCCAAATGACTTGTCAACAACAATTTCCACATAAAAATATAAAAGGCATTCTATGGTGTATGTTTAAAAGTGCCCTTGTTTGTTGTATTTTTTGTGACGTCTGTTAACCTCTATCTGACAATCCATGTGACATGCTTGTGCCAGGGGTGACAAATCCCCAAGGTCTACCATCCCAAGGGAAGTAATAACAATGATGACAGTGCCTGCATTTTAACTCTTAGGCTAACTAACATACACAGAGCGGAAGTAAATGTAACTCTTGGGGCTGGGCAGTAGGACCTGACCTTCAGGTGGGTGGACAGTAAAATCTAAGCAGAAGAGGAGGCAGGAAAGCACGGGGTGTCCTGAGAGGACACTGAATCCACCACTGTGGATGGACCTGCGTGTCCATATAGGGGAACAGGAGGAGAAATTGCTAAAAAGCGGGGCTGGAGTCCAACTGCCGAGGTCTTGGGTGGCAGGATCAGAGGGGACCACTGGAGATGGCAGGTAACATGAGGACAGCCTCATCTGGGGCTTTTAGAAGGACTCTGCTGAAAATGTGGCACTTGAAATTAAATACGAGGAAATACCAAAGTGGCCTGATTGGCTACTCAGGCTTATACCTTGCCTTTTATTGTCAGATAAAATTCATCTAAAGCACAGCGAGCTTCCTCCTGAATATAACTGCCCCATGTTGAATCAAATCAAGAAGCAAAGAATAAAGAATGGTTGCTGTTTTGGAGGGTGTGTGAGATGCAGGAAGTGAAGTGGTATAGTCAACCCGCACTGTTTGTAATGTCTCTGTCCCTGTTGGTGTTGCCCGGTGAAGGTCAGTCTTGAATGCCACACTAGAAATAAACAGAAGGGCTTCAGTCCACAAGGCACACTGTCATCTATTAGATCCTTATACCATGGAATCCTTCCCCTAAAATGCAGTGAAGAGGGACCTCGTGGGGGCAGCCACATGTGCAGCAACAAATTGAAAGTGACAGAACCACGTGGGGATGTGTTTGCAAGTCACCAGGCATACCCACCTGCTGGGGGTTGCCCTCACCTGCCTGGGGTAGCACAGGCCCCTGATTTTGTAGCTAGAGGAAATGACACTTGAAATGCTTGTCATGAACAGGGCCCCTTTAAAGTCATCTTAAAAAAAAAAACACCTTTTCTCCAAAGTGGGTTTCAAGTAACTATTTCCTCACTTTGAACTCATATAATTACACCCAGAATGCCCTCTTATCACAACAGAAGAAAATCTTTCTCTGGCCTCATATTTTTCTCTTCACTGACAATATCCCGTCCTCCTGTCCCTCTCTCTCCCCCTCCTCCGCCTCCTCCCTCCCTTCCTCTCTGTCTCTGTCTCTCTCTCTCTCTCTCTCTCTCTCTCTCTCACACACACACCCCACACACACACACACACACAGTTTTTAAAATCCTTTCAGATGCCACGTAACCACCCCCAAAACCTTCCTTGTCTCAAATTCTGTGTTGAGGGCTGGCTATCAGCCCTCCCACTTAGCCCCCTGCTGACCTCCTACCAGGCCCTTTAGCCCACAAAATCTTCTTTTCGCTGTTCCCCTCCCCCGGCCATTGTGGAAAACCTTCTGGCAAGCTCTTCAGGAGTACCCAGGCGTGAAGGGGGTGGCAGCACCAGCTCTAGGTGACCTTGACTGCCTGGGGTTGGTCATGGGAACAGGAAAAGAAGACTCCCCTGAGGTCAGAGTCACCTGCAAGCAAGCACTGCTCTTCCAAGTTCCAAGACCAAGGTCAGCCGACTATTTTAAATTAAAATGTAGACTGTAATTGGCATCTGAGCATATTGTAATTGACATCTCAGGTAAGCAGTCCCTAATGAAATGTCATATTTAATGACTAATTCCAAAGTTTAGAAAATACTAAATTGAATCCAGCATTAACCATGTTTTCCTCATGCTCCACTTTAACCCAATATTGAGAAGTGACTATTTATTTTAAAATTTTAAAGTTAACTGATAGACTTCTAATTTTCTCATAGTCTCCATGATTCCAATTACTACAAGTCTAAATGGAACCAAGCGCATCTATAATAAAGTGACACCCACCCACCCTAAACTCCATAGATAATTCCTGGAAAAGAAAAGAAACACAGTTGACGCCTGTTCAGTTCAGTAACAAAACAGAAGGAAGATGGACCAAGGCCAGGGAGTGGGGTGACCCAGCCAGAACCTTGGTATCCTGTGGGTACTCGAGCTTCTTTTGTTTTTTTAGTTGGAGTCTCACTCAGTTGCCCAGACTGGAATGCAGTGGCACGATCATGGCTCACTGCAACCTTGACCTCCTTGGCTTTGACCTCCTGGGCTCAAGCGATCCTCCTGCCTCAGCCTCTCGAGTAGCTGGTACTACAGGCACACACCACCTGGTCTTGAACTCCTGGGCTTAAGCGATTGTTCCACCTCTACCTCCCAATGTGCTGGGATTACAAGCATGAGCCACCACACCCAGCCTAATCCTCAGCTTCTTAAGAAAAGATGACCCAAAATTGGTACAAAGGCTTTTCCTTGGGCCCAGTGAACAGTCCTTTCTGGTCATTATCCAAATCTCTGGGTTTCTTCTCTACAGTCACCCACCACTCTTCTGAAGCTCACAGGGGAACGCCTACATCAGTTGGGGAAGAAATGTGCTACTCCCATATTTTGTTTTAGCCTAAAGAACTCTTCCAGATGAAAATCTTACCTTTCACCAGTCTAATGGGCTTCCATAACCAGGCCTGTGGGTCCCACTGGTGGAAGCAGTGATTCCTGGCCCTAGGAAGAAATGCAGCAGATGAGACTTTTTAAATCGCTTCTCTCTCCCTCTATATACGTATAGAGAGAGAGATGGGGATCTCGCTGTGTTGCCCAGACTGGTCTGAAACTCCTGGCCTCAAGCGATTCTCCTACCTCAGCTTCCCAAAGTGCTGGAATTACAGGTGTGAGCCACACACCCAGCCCCATTTCACTTCAAATTGAGGTTTGCTGGAGGCCCTCCCATGACCACAGACATTTCCAAGAAAGGGGGTTTTCTTTGGCAAGCAAGTCAGGCCAGGATGTGAGTTTGTGGGCTGGTGTGCAGGCATTGTAGGTTGTAGAAGATATAGTGTAATAACACGGACCCGCTTCATTTCATGTGAAGCAAACTCAGTGCCAAAGCGAATGGGAACTTGCTGTCTCATGGTCTTGATTATCCCAGAGCTGCCTGGCCAGAAGGGAGATGAAGGTGAAAAAATTAGGGGGTGAGGAGGGGTGAGGGAGATGGTCTAAAGGCAGACCAATAGGGAGTTTCAAAGCACAGCATTTTCAATCGAGTCAGAATTGGCTCTATTTTTACCTCTGTCGGTTAGGGTAGACTAGCAGAACCTGGTATAAACCGCCCCCTGCTGCCCGACACAGAGAAGTGCATAAATGTGCCCTCTTCATTAATAAGATTTGTGTTCTGAAATGCCTGTGGGGAATGGAAAGCAACCCAGGGTCCTAGCAGGCAGACTCAGAGGAGCCCTGGTCACCTTGATCCTCTCCAACATGAGGATGGAGGGAGGGCAAAAGAGCTGGACGCGGCTCTTGTAATAAGTGCTCGTTCAGGGGTTTGGAGAGCTACCTCATTACTCTTCCACAACCTTATTGCTCAAAGTGTAGTCCCAGCACTTTGGGAAGGCGAGGCAAAAGGATTGCTTGAGCCCCGGGAGTTTGAGACATGCCTGGGTAAAATAGCAAGACCTCACCTCCACAAAAAATTTAAAAATAGTCAGATGTAGTGGCGAATGCCCGGAGTCCCATCTATTCAAGAGGCTGAGGCAGGAGGATCACCTGAGCCCAGGAGGTTGAGGCTGAGGTGAGCCAGGATGGTGCCACTGCACTCCAGCCTGGGCGACAGAGTGAGACCCTGTCTCAAAAAATATAAATAAACATTTAAAAAAGAAAGAAAAAAATATAGACTCTTAGGCCCCACCCTAGTTCTGCTGAGCCAGAATCTGCATTTTAGCAAGATCTCCATGGGATCTACATGCCATTTACAGCCTCAGAAGGAACTTTAACCCAGAAGATCTGTTGTTCTCCAAGGTTTCGATAAAATTGAATTCAGTCTGAAGAGTGAAAAACGCAACCCAATAGGAGAGTTAAATCCTTTCAAGATCGAGAATGCTTTATGTCCTTCTTTTCTTTTTTTTCTTACTTTCTTTTTTTTTCTTTGAATTGAGTCTCACTCTGTCATCCAGGCTGATGTGCAGTGGCATGCTCACGACCACCACAGCCTCAACCTACTGGGCTCAGGCGATCCTTCCACCCTCAGCCTTCCAAATAGCTGGAGCTACAGGCACGCACCACCATGCCCAGCTAATTTTTTTATTTATTGTAGAGATAAGAGCTCACCAAATTGCCCAGACTGGTCTCGAACTCATGGGCTCAGGCAGTCCTCTCACCTCAGCCTCCCAAAGTGCTGAGATTATAGGCATGAGCCACCATACCTGGCCCTGTCCTCTTAATCCGTCTTTTGTACCCATCCTTACACTTCACTGGATCTAACCAAAGATGCTTTAACTTGCCGTGTTCTCCTTGACTTGCTATATTTCAGCAGCAACCGGCACTTGCCCAGCCGTTTCTTTCTAAATCAATCTGTCCCAGCACATATGCGACAGGCGTCTGATTTGCTCTCTGGCAGCCTCTGTGTGTTTACCACCGTTCTTGTTTGCTGGAATCTCCTCTCTCCCATGCGTATCCCCCTGCTGTTAATCGTTTAGCAATAGCGACCTGAGCAAGTCTGCAAGATAGAGCTGGCCCCCTGTGTCATCAGTCTGTCACTAACCTGGAGTGTTCTTTTCTGCGCCAGGTCAGGGAAGAATGCCGGCTCCTGAACGCCCCACCTGTTCCGCCCCGGAGCGCAAAGCCTCTGTCTACCAGCCCCTCCATCCCTCCTCGCACAGCCAAGCCAGCGCGGCAGCAGACTCGCTCTCCCAGCCCCACCTTGTCCTACTATTCTTCAGGGCTGCACAACATGTAAGTCTGCTTGCCAGGGCCCGCTGAAATGTTATCTTCTCGTACACCAGCACACAGGTTCTTGAGAACATTGTCCAGGCAGCCATAACTCAGGCAGGGTGGTGGGAGAGGAGATGGTTGTTGTTGTTGTTTTGAGTCACCCAGGCTGGAGTGCAGTGACACGATCATGGCCACCACAGCCTTGACCCACCAGGCTCAAGTGATCCTTCTGCCTCAGCCTTCCAAGTAGCTGGAACTGAAGGCGCATGCTACCACCTGGCTAATGTTTTTATTTATTGTAGAAACAGGGTTTCGCCATGTTGCCCAGCCTGGTGTCAAACTTCTGGATTCAGGCAGTCCTCTCACCTCAGCCTCCCAAATTGCTGGGATTACAGGCATGGGCTACTGCACCCTGCCTATTGTTGTTTTTTTGTAATAATTTTGCTGGGAGAACATCAGGAGAACCCTGTTGGTTTTGAGCCAGGTTGCAAGAACCAATGTCTTGGGAAGAAAGATGCCATGAGAATCCTGAGCAATCCAATGAGGGCTGCCAGCTGGAGTCTCTTGGAGGCAGCCCATGGTTTGCCCATGGGCTGCCTCACAAATTGGCATCTAGCTCTTTTTTTTTTTTTTTTTTTTTTTGAGTTGGAATCTCATTCCGTCACCCAGGTTGGAGTGCAGTGGCACGCTCACAGTCACTGCAGTCTCGAGCTTCTGGGCTCAGGTGGTCCTTCCGCCTCAGCCTTCCAAGTAGCTGGAACTACAGGCGTGCACCACTACACCCAGCTATTTTTTTTTTTTTTATTGTAGAGATGAGGTCTCATCATGTTGCCCAGGTTGGTCTCAAACCCATGGGTTCAAGCAGTCTTCTCACTTCCGCTTCCCATAGTGCTGGGATTTCAGGTGTGAACCACCACACCCAGCAACATCTGACTCTTTCTGCACTGACTTTGATATAAGCAGACAGCACCTCCAATCAGGACCTACAATTGACTCTAAATGTCCACCCAGACAGGAATCCCTTTTTAACCCTTGCTACTTACTGGGCAGCCATTTCTTCCTGTCTGGACTCTCCCAGTCCTGTGAGCTCATTCTTTTGCAATGCAGTTCATTCCATTGTTGGCAAAAATTCCAGTATTTTTTTTTTTTAATCCTTTATAATAGCAAGTTGAAATCTATCTCTCGGTATCTTTCAAATATTTCTTAAGTCTAGAAAAATAAAAATAGGTCCACCCCACTTCTCCTTGTTAGCCCATGAAAAGTCACAGTCAGCTATGATGTTAGTCTTCTCTTCTCCAAAAGAAACAGCCTCAGCCGGGCTCGGTAGCTCAGCCTGTAGTCCCGTGCCTTTGGGAGGCTGAGGCGAGTGGATTGCCTGAGCCCGCGGGTTCGAGACCCGCCTGGGGAGTGAGACCTCATCTCTACAATAATTCAAAAAATCGGCCGGGTGTGGTAGCGCAAGCCTGTAATTCCGGCTACTCGGAAGGCTGAGGTGGAAGGATCGCCGGAGCCCAGCAGGTCGAGGCTGCGGTGGCCGGGAGCGGCCACTGCACTCCAATCTGGGTGACCGAGTGAGACTCCAACTCAAAAAAAAAAAAAAAAAAGAGAGAGAAACAGCCTCATTTTCCCCTGCTATTTCCCTCTGACATTACTGTTGGGTCCTTCATCAACCCGGTCACTTACCTTTAAGCACACTCTGGTTTCCCTGTCGCTCTTAAAATGGGACCCCTAGAGTGGAACACACTGCTCCACATGGGATCCTGGCAGTTTAAAGTAGCTCTCTTTGCAAGTATTTTTTGTCCTCCAGACATTTAAATCCTTATGCTGATGTTACTTGGTTGTGCAGAAACTAAGATGTGGGTGAGCATTATATATGAAGCATTTCTTCCTACCTCAGACTTTTGGACAGACATGGCATCTTGGGTGGTGTGATGCAGTCATATCATTGAGGCACAAGGATGGCAAGCATGAGGCACCTGTGTTTCTGTCACCCCACCCTTGCCCATTGCAGACATCCCTCGCCAATCACGGCACCTGTGGGTGCAAAGCCCAGACATGACTTATGACTTTTTCTTGTCGCAAAGATCCAGGAACCTCTAATAGTGATTTTCTTATTAGCTAAAATATGTTTTTTCCCATCTCCACTGTAGTATTTAAAAATTCTTAGGTATCCACAATTACCAATGAATCTTAATAATTTAAAGATTCTTTAAAAAAAAAAAAACCCAGTGAAGTTAGCAGGTACTTTATTGCATTCATGTTAAGAAATACTTTGTTTTTTTTCCCCCTCACTATACTTTTCTACTCAGCAGTCACATCCAAGAATGATGAAAGCCACTTTTTTTTAAACTAATAATCCCTTTCTGTGTTTGTTTTGAAGCAGCGTTACTAAAAGTGACACAAGTCCTTCTGAAAATGCTCCTGTTTCCTGCTATCCGTGTAACCGAGTGGAAACTGATTCCGTGGACCTGAAATCCCCCTTCGGAAGTCCTTCTGCGGAAGCTCTGTCCTCTCGGCTCTCATGGCCCAACCATTATTCAGGAGCATCAGAGAGCCAGACCAGGAACGACTTCCTGCTGGATCCAAGCAGGAGCTACA
This sequence comes from Carlito syrichta, assembly GCF_000164805.1. Classification (NCBI taxonomy): domain Eukaryota; kingdom Metazoa; phylum Chordata; class Mammalia; order Primates; family Tarsiidae; genus Carlito; species Carlito syrichta. Next base: position 158,410 of record NW_007113559.1, on the reverse strand, counting down.
GTTACCCTAGACAAAAGACGCCAGGCACACCAAAGAGAAACTGCCCAGCCCCTTTTGATTTCGATGGCTGCGAGCTCTTGGCCGGTCCCCCCAGCTCTGTCACTGTAGAATTCAGCAACAGCGTCTCCGGCTGTCCCAAGTCAGCCAGCTACTCTCTGGAAAACACGAACATGAAAACTCTTGCAAGCGGCACGACAAAGCAGAGTCTGTCTTGCCCTGCCTTGCCCCCCAGGGCCCCAAAACTAGTGGAAGAGAAAGCTGCCTCCGAAACCTCTCCTTTGCCTCTGAAAATCGATGGTGCTGAGGAGGACCCCAAGCCTGGGTCACCAGATCTCTCTGAGGACCAGTATTTTGTTAAAAAGGGCATGCAGGACATCTTCTCCGTCTCCTACCCTTTCTCCTCTCCGCTGCACCTCCAGCTGGCCCCCCGATCCTGTGGCGATGGGTCCCCGTGGCAGCCACCCTCTGACCTGTCAGGACTGTCGATAGAGGAAGTGTCCAAGTCCCTTCGGTTCATCGGTCTGGCTGAAGACGTCATATCGTTCTTTGTTACCGAAAAGATTGATGGGAATCTGCTTGTTCAACTCACGGAAGAAATCCTCTCAGAGGATTTCAAATTAAGCAAGCTACAAGTGAAGAAAATAATGCAATTCATCAACGGCTGGAGGCCCAAAATATAGCCAAATAAGCCCAGCCGGCATGGAACCAAACCAGTCAGAGCGGGTGCTGGAAGGGGTGGGCTGGGACAGTGTCATGTTTTTGCACTAAAAACCTTCTCTGTAAATGGGGATAAGAGAAACTCTTACTATGCAGGTTACGTTTCTGAATGACGAACAGGCTATTTTGTACATCAATAAAAATGCTGTCCAGAACACTCGAAGGTGTGCCTTGTACGTCACTCAACACTCAGCAGCTGTGAAAAGAACAAAAGGCATGTGCAGAGAGGCCACTCTTACCCGAGTAGGTTTATGCGAGAAGGTGTGATATTTATTACAAAATAGCCAAAGCTGAAAGACACAAGAATCTTAAAAAACAAAAACACTTTTGTGCGACAGTTCCCTTCTTTCAGGGATTGACTTCAGATGATTAGCTGTCTTCTGTGCTGTCGTTCGGATTGCTTCACGCTAATTGTTCAACTCCCGTGCCTAAAATGCTAGTGATATGAAATGACACTTTCATGGTAGACACTTGGTGGGGACCATTTTATCAAAAGGCATTTTCCAAAAGTCACGTGTTGATGGAGAATGTGTGATATCCTTGGAAAATACACAGATCATGACCACAATCATTTATCTGTAACTGCTGCTAATTTTATGAAGCAGAGAAAAAACAGAGTATGCATATATATGTGTATGTGTGTATGTACATGCAATACACCCAAATATGTTTTAAACATAATTTTGAATCTGATATTTTAGATAACATCTGTTCGCTTTCAAATACCCATTGGGATTCGGGGACCGTTAACTAAGTCGATCCTCTTAGGATGAGAGGGCAGGATGATTCCAAAGATTCTCAGCACTCTGTCCCTCGAAGCTCAGTCTTAACTGGCTGCATCACTGAAAACTTGGAGCCAGTCAGTAAAGAGTCTGTTTTGCAAAATTCACTGTGATGGTAAGCCCATTGTTGGGCTGGTTTTGCGTTCCCATTCTCCCATGCGGATGTCTGGGAAAATGACAGTTCTCTGGTTTGAGGGTCTTCTTCCCCATTCGTCTGATAAGGAGACATCTGAAGGGCACTTCCCAGAGCGTGTTGGGTGTTCTCGACCTGTGTCTTAACTTTAGGAGAGCTCAGAGTTCAGACATACCATTCGTTATTACAATGTTACATCCATTGAGTAATTGTTAAAATATCAATTAGGAGACTCATTTCATAAACCTCCTCTTCCAAAGAAAATACATTATTTGATTCCAAGAATTCCGGTCTGGGAATCTTTACTAAATGTGATTGAATATTCCAAAATAGAATGGCGTCTCATCATCATCATCATTCTTGACTTTTTGAAAAAATCTAGATCTTAGGAAAGCTTTAGTTCTCTGAGCAAGGCATCATTCAAACAGCACTACCTCCCCCCTCAGCATCCTCAGATTCCGGGTGGATGTGTGGACACTCTGTGATCAGGGTGCACACTGTAGCCTCTTGGATGGGGTAGGTTGGCCAACAAGGTGTCGGCGTGACTTGCAGGATTGGCTGATATCATCTCCTCTTCCTGCTCAAAAAAACAAATAAGTTCAAAGATAAGACCCACCAGTCTAGTTTTTTAGACCTGTAAAATATGTCTTTATTTCTTGGCGTTAGATAAATGTTTTTAAGTCCATTTCATGATTTAGAGTTGCGGGAATTGATACCTATTCTAATTATCCATCTTAGATCTCCTTTAAAAAAAAAAAAAGGTAGCATTTTTTTTCCTCTCTTTTCTCCCAAAATGTAAATACTCTAGATAAAAAGAGTACCCTGTAAAACTGTCAAACTGGAGCACTTCTTCAAAAGTAACTGACAGATCCATGAGGAAGTGTCTGTTTCAGCACCCACAGGACAAGATACCCGTACGACTTTTCGTGCTTAGAAAACCATCGTTCAGTGTGAGGCGACTCTCCCTTTGTGAAGCTAATCTCTCATAACTGCTTGTTAAAATAAAAACAGACAAGATACAATTGCAAGGCTGCAAGTTTTCATTGGCAAACTCTGTTGAATCCATTTTAAAACACTCAGCACGCGGACACAAGTCTCCAACTCAGGAGGGAGGAACAGGGTCAACTTGGGTTTGCTATGAAGGTTGCCCCACATAAACAGCTAACGCCTTTTATTTTTTTCATTTTGCAAGAACTTAAAATAGAGTTGTTTTCTCTTTGTCCATTTGTTTGTTTTGGTCTTGGCATATTTCTATCATACACACATACACACTTTTTGAGTCGAGGTCTCATTCTGTCACCTACATTAGAGTGCAATGACACAATCTCAGCTCACCGCACCCTCAACCTTCTGGGCTCAGGCAATCCTCCCACCTTAGCCTCCTGAGTAGCTGGGACTCAGGCACATACCACCATGCTCGGCTAATTTTTTGACTTTTGTAGAGACACAGTCTTAACTATGTTGACCAAGCTGATCTCGAGCTCCTGGGCTCAAGTGATCCTCCCACCTCAGCCTCCCAAAGTGCTACAATTATAGGCACGAGCTACCGCACCCAGCCTCAGTTCTTATTGATTGGCAACACAGAGTCCCTGAGGGCAGGGTCTGTGGTCCGTGCGTCACTTAAGCATGAAACATTCATTGAGGACTGTGCTGGTGTCACTCTACCAAAAAAAAAAAAAAAAAAAAAAAAACCCTGCCCTCTTGGGGCTCATACTGTTTATGTTTAAAATCTCAGTTGCCGAGACCATGTGTGGGTAAGAGAGACAAAATCCTCTGGGCAGCTGGATGGATGGAGAGTGACGTATGTACCATCTTTAAGGGACACACAGATAGAAGAAACAGCAGCTCCTGTTAAGGGGTATAAAATAAACACCACACAATCATTAAAACGTAGAATGTGTCAGAAGCAGGAAGGATCTCTGTCTCTTACTACCTAGTGTGTTTGGTTGGTTTTTTTTTTAAACTGAACTAGAATTTTTAAAAATTGTGATAAATATCTTCTGGCATCTCTAAAAGCCACAAACGAATGTCATTGTCGTGCCTGAGCTGAGCATTTGTCGTGGAGGGCCTTAGCACCCTGACTAGACATGGCATTCATAGCCCCAAGAAAATCATAACAAACGCAGGGCAGGGATAAGGAGACAGCCCTTCCCTCCGGAGAGCTGCGATTTTGCAGTGAAAAGCGATGTGCAGAGAACCCCACAAGCAGAACCTTTCTAACCAGCCAAGTCAAGGCTGAGGACATCTTCTGGCAGGTTTCCTGTAATCAGAACAGTGGCCGGAGGATTGAGGGGCGGGAGTGTTTGTCTAAACAAGACCTTTTTTGGGTCTGCGGCTGAAACCATCGTGCCCCCATCAGAAAAGACAATCAGCAATAAGCCAAGCCAGGCAGCTAAGACTTACAGTGTAGACTCGACTCGTGTTGGGAGGCAGAACTCCGACACTCGCAGATCAATCTCCCAAATTCTCCTCTTTAGGTTGGGCCGCTCAACTTTATGAACTGTGAAATTTACTTACACCCTTTCAACCCACATAGACCATTCAAGTTTATGAAGTCACCACGAACTGCCCGTTCAGCTAAATTGCGGGGTTTATTCTTGTCTCACGTAGAAATCTAGCGATCTTACAGGAAACATCATGACAGCCCGTTTCAGCTGTTTTCTGACACGTGTGCGTCGACAGCCTGTGCTCACCTCCCGGAGTCACACAGCTCTCCAAGAAGTTGGGGGGTGGACGTGGGTGAAGAGGACCCTTCATCTTCTAAATACTTCGTAGAAGTCACTGCTCCTCATGCCTAGCGGGTATAAGATTCACATTTCGAATAACAAACTTGAAAACAAAACAGTCCTCCAAAGCACCTCGTGAACTATTCAAAGGAAGTTTTCATTTCAGGCTACCAGAAAAGTTAAATCCGCAGTTGGACATAGGAGGCTTTCAGAAACAGGCCCCTTACATCAGTGTCCACTATTTTTCAAGTTATTGAAAGGCACCAACCTGCGAAGGCGAGAAGAAGAAAGGCTCGGAGTGTCAATGATGAAAAGTAAGACTTATACTGTGGGGATAGAATATTCTGGAATTCGTAGGGCCACATTGCATTTAATCACATTGTTTCGTCCTTGACAACTGGTGTTTTAAAATCTGTCTCATGGTGATAGCCAGAAACAAGGAGTAAACTTGACTTCAGTTAGAACTGTATACAAATATCTTCTGTCATTTTGCTGCTCTACTTTTTAGGCTATAAATTTTGAAATAGAGCTTATCAGATGGCAGGTTTCTTTGTTTACAGTCTCCTGTAGTAGGACTCAGATAATTTCCTAGCTATAAACTTTTTCTCCTACTTTCATATTAAGTTCCATTTAAAGTATTTCAGCTAAGTTTAAAAATTGAATTCAGTTCATTAACAATTTGAAGAGTCCTCCTTCAATGGAAATGGTGTATTCTTTGAAAAAAAAAATCGTAACCATCGTCACAGTTTCTTTGCTTGGAAAACTTGGATTGTTAACTACAGTTAACAGTTGCGTTACTTACCAGAGCATTATCTAATGGGCTGAATGTTTGTACCTCAAGATAAACATGGTATGTTATGTCTAAAAAAAAAAAAACCCATTGTCTGTTGACTTAAATGGTTCTGAAATGTCTATAAATAAAGAAATTTTCAAAGTTTCTTTTCTCGTAGTTGTTCCTCAGTGAGTCAGACCTAGTACATAGACTTCTGTTTCCCATCCTTATTTAAGAGTAAGCACCGGGCATGGTGACTCACACCTATAATCCCAGCACTTTGGGAGGCCCAGAGGAGAGGACTGCTTGAGTCCAGGAGTTCGAAACCAGCCTGAGCAGCATAGCGAGACCTCATCTCTATAAAAATCAAAAAATTAGCCAGGCGTGCCTATAGTTCCAGCTACTTGGGAGGCTGAGGTGGAAGGATAACCTGAACCCAGGAATTTGAGGCTGTGATGAGCCAGGATTATGCCGTTGCACTCCAGCCTGGGCAACAGAGTGAGATCCTGACTCAAAAAAAAAAGACAGGAACTTGTCTGGAGGGAGTCCCGATACTGCAGGCCTGCTCTGTATGAATAAGGGGTGGAAGTCTGTGTCTCTTGTGCATAGTCAGAAGGCTCATGACCGGGTAGCCTGATAGCACTCTGAGAGAATCCAGTACCTGTGGCCAGGACATAAGAACAGCAGATGAATATAGGTGAACTGGTAAGCTTTAAAAAAAAAAAAAAGGAGAGGGGTACATGTATGAATAGGGAAAAGAAAGATAATATAAATTCATATTTCTTTGTCTTACATACAGTGTAACTTACATAATTAGAACTGACAAACAGTGAGCAGAGATAGTTGAGAGCAATGGAGAAAAGTGAGTATTTCACACATGGCAGCTTCCACCAGTGAGCGTTAACTGGAGAATTGCAAGTGAAGGTCGGTCAGGAGCTTTTTTTAAGAAAAAATTCAGTTGGAGTCTCACTCTGTCACCCAGCCTGGTGTGCCGTGGTACACTCAGGGTTACCCCAGCGTCGACCTGCTGGGCTCCGGCCATCCTTCCACCTCAGCCTTCACTACAGGAGTACACTACCACACTGGGATAATTTTTGATTGTTTTAATTGTAGAGACAGGGTCTCGCCAATTTGCCCAGGCTGGTCTTGAACCTGCGAACTCAGGCAATCCACTTGCCTCGGTCTCCCAAAGTGCTGGGATCACAGGCTGAGTTACCAAGCCCAGCCAGGGGCTTTTATTGTACTCAAAATAGTGTGAAATCACTTCCAAACGTTCTATGCCCTAAATTTTCCCGTCTTCTTTTACTAGGCTAAAGCCAGCCCCAAATCATTCATTCCATCTTGTCCTTAAGCCTCCAACCCTTCCCTCCTAGTTCTCAGGGTCAAAAACCTGTGACTAAGCCCATGTGTGTCCACTTGAATAGATTTTAGGAATGTGAACTGGAAGAACTTACAGGTTTGAGGTTGGTTGACTAAAACCTTTAGGGATCTACTCAGTATCCTAGGAGTACTTCACTAGCACACTCCAACCCCACCTCCTGACCCACAAATTGGATATTGCAAGGGAAATTGAAGTTTAGAAATAAGCTGGGTTAAGGCAGGATGTGGTGGCTCACGCCTATAATCCTAGCACTTTGGGAGGCTGTGGCAGGAAGATCACTTGAGGCCAGGAGTCTGAGACCAGCCTGGGCAATGTAGTGAGACCTCATCTCTATAAAAAATTAGCCAAGCATGGTGGCACATGTCTGTGGTCCTAAACTACTTGGGAGGCTGAGGCAGGAGGGTCTCTTTTGAGACCAGGAGTTGGAGGCTGCCGTGAGCTATGATCATGCCATTCACTCCCGCCTGAGTGACAAAGTGAGGCCCTATCCCTCAAAAAAAAAAAAAAAAAATACACAAGTTGGGTTAGAATCAAATATCCTAGCTGGACGTGGTGGCTCATACCTGTAATCCCAGCACTTTGGGCGGCAGAGGCAAAAGGATTGCCTGAGCCCACGGGTTCGAGACCAGCCTGGGCAACTTGGCAAGACCTTGTCTCTACAATAAATCAAAAAATTAGCCAGGTATGGTGGCGGAAGCCTATAGTTCCAGCTATAGAAGGAAGGCTGAGGTGGAAGGATTGCCTGAGCCCAGCAAGTCGAGGCTGTGGTGGCCACTGCACTCCAGCCTGGATGACAAAGAGACTACAACTCAAAAAAAAAATTTAAATAGCCTCCAATTCCTTATATATCTGAAGTTAGAAAAAGGCAGACCATCGAAAACAATAAGTAAGTGCTGAATAAGTTCTAATTTCACTGAAATGAATTGACCTTTAAGGCATGCCCGCCCCTGCTTGCTTGAAACATTCATGCACATCCTTCAGGACTTGCCAATTCTTATGCCCATGCCGATTTGATTTCACTTCTGCACTGACAGACCCCTCTATGTGTATCTCTGTAAGCTGTAATCCCTTAGTATCAGGGCTTACATCTTCATTGTTGTATCTTCGAAAGGAGATGCTACTTGAGTTTCTATTGACTGACAGCATGAATGCCATCACATTCCTGATGGCGGCCAGTCTTTGCACCATCAAGAGCCAGACTGCAGCCACATGACAACAGAACGAAGTCAAGTCAAATGAAGGATATCAATGAAATTTGTACCCATAATAAAATATCTACTCAGATATTTTTAAAAAGACCACAATATGGACTTGTCTAGAGACCCCAGGTTGAGTTTGTATCATTTGCCAGTGAATACATTTGCCTTGTGGTTTATTGAGGCCAATGACTTCCATTTTTTGATGGATTAAAAAAATGAACCAAAAATATCCGTGTCCCCATAGATTGTCTCAAATATTAGCTCTAAAAGACACAGACAGCTGAAAAGTAGTAGATATGGTTGAATGACCTAAGCTAAGAGTGGTCTCAGGGCCAGAGACAGCGATGGGTGAGTGTAAGATACTGACTGCTTCTGTGTGCTCGGAAACACAAGTAACCAGGAGACATGGCACAGGGTACAGAAAATACCATCCGTGGGCAAATCATAGATGTGTGCAGCCAAAGAGGACCTTGGAAGTGATCTGGTCCCTCCTCTTAGCGTCTTAGGAATAAAACTCATGGAGGATGAGGGGCTTGCTTGACTACATATGGGTGTGACAGCCAAAGTTAGAAATAAAATCTCCTAGTTCCTTATTTTGTGTTTAGTTCCTGACAACACAGTCTCCCAATTTCCTTGACTTTTAACTTTCCAAAATAACTTTTAGTGGTTGTGTGTGTGTGTGTGTGTATTATGTATAGATTGCCCTACATGAGGCCTCCAGCTTCTCTGTTCTAAAGCTAAAAAATTAGAGAAGAGTGTCATCCGATACTTCCTAGTCAGTGCTACATGGAAATCAAGAGAACCCTCTCTGCTCTGAACACGGCACAAAAAGACTGATTCAGTGGAGATGTCACATGGCAAAACGTATCTCTACGAGTTGCCTTCTGCTAGCACAAGTAACTTCCGCATCTTTCTAGCATCCTGGATGATCAATTCAGGGACATCTCCATAATGTGCTCCAGACAGCTGGTGTACACAGTTATATATCCGAAGTTAGACATGTAACAGATTCACAGGTAGCACACACACCTATCCACTGTATTCAGGGTAGCTGTTCTGGGCACAGTTTACAACCCGAGCACCTTGAGAAGCAGCTGTAATGCTAAATCTGGCCACAGGGTGTCGGGCTTTTCCACCCAGCCAATGACGACCCAACGATTACCCCAGCCAACTTAATGGAGTCCAGTGGAGAGTCAGAGATTCCCACCAGGAAGTTTTTGGTCCAGCCATAATGGAGGTCTCCATCTTCCCATCAGTCACTTTTCGACTTCCCTCAGTCAGACGCGTTGGAATCCTGAGCTTAAGGAATTGGAAAGGGGGCACTATGGAGTTTTTCAAGCCAGATGTCCACTAGGGAAGCCAGTAGAGGGATGTTCAAAGGGTAAAATTGCTGTCATACGCCTTGCTACTTCTTGGTTCAGAGTCTCTGGAAATTTGAAAGCGAGTTGCTCTTGAGTAAAAAGAAGTTGTACTTTTTTTTCTTTAGATTCCATTGGTTGGTTTTGAGCCACAAACCCCTCAATCTGAAATAAAATCTGACAAGTAACCTTACACCAAAGCTCACTTTCAAGTCTAGATTGAGAAAACATATCTTCAAGCCTCCCCTTCACCTTCAAAGTCAAACCATGAACCCACCTAATTGATCCTGGAAAGAAGGATAAAGAAAAGAGAAATTCAAACTAAGAAAAAGAGAATCATCAAACTACAGTTTTTGTATAAATATATTTCTACTTCATTATTTATGTTCTTTACTATTCTCATTAGCAGAGTTATTGACAAAGTAAAACAAACCTCCTTTTGAAATTCACCTTTTAAGGAGGTGACTGACTTTTATAAACCCAGGAAACTACCAACAATTTCGTTTTTCATACTTTAGGTTGCCATCTTGGAGCAGTAGAATTGCCAGTTAAAGCTGTCATATAGCCATCGCTATCTGTTTTATTGCACATCTGTGATTTGTGAATAAGAGTCATGGAGATGTGTGATTGTTCTGAGAGTACCACAAGTCACAGAAACTCAGTTATTCTCATTGTAAAATGGCCCCCACTGCTGTTTTGTTTTGCTTTGTTAATCTTACCCCACCCTGCACATTACAGACCTCGCTTTTGGTTTCTTGTCTAGATGAAGACTGTAGCGTTATGCTAGTTCTGCCTATGTATCCTATTTGCCCCCACCTAAGGTTGAGAAAGTTCAACAACATAAGTTATCATTTTATCATATAAGCAAATGCAATCTTGAGATGTCTTGTGACCAATCTCCATCTTTGAAACAGAATCACTCATAAACCCTCCTAGTCACAAAATCTGAGTCCTGGACAGAAACTTCAGCTCTCTCATACTGTGATTTGGAGATCTCCGGAGTGGAAGTTTCCAGTCCTACACCAAACAGTTCTCGTTTTGCAACTTAAATTGTTCACCTAATTTTATGGTTTGTGTGATACCTTTCTTTTTTTAACTGTTCACCTATTCCCTAATGGAGATAAACTGTGAATCTGGTCATTTTGTCGTATTCTTTCTCAGGCCTAGAGGCTGTTACTTTTCTTTCTAGTTTTTCTATTAGATGAGAATAGGATGTTGAATCCTTGCCACCATGGTTTGGCTCTGTGTACACCAGTTGTCTGGAGCATATGACGGAGATCTCCCTGTGTTGATCATCCTGGATGACAGAAAGATGTGGAAATTATTTGTGCTGGCAGAAAGCAACCTATAGAGATACCACTATTATAGTAACTTGTAAAGGACTATGATCCAGTTAATCATTGATAGTTTGTTATTTGGAAAATTGAGATAACTAATTTATCTTTCACAGATAACTCACTGTAAAAGAACAATTTGAAATGTGGAACAAGAGAATGAAGTGCATGTTCTTCTTAACTATTAGATATATCTCACCAGAATTAATGCCCAAGGGGAAAATGCTATTATTTACCTCTTGCCAGCTTCTTGGAGAAGCATACTGTTCACTTTATTTCTTTCTTTCTTTCTTTTTTTTTTTTTGCCTTACCAGGTGGCCAATATTGACCATTTGTAGACATCTGTCTTCTCTCCATTGGCTTTGTCAGAGCATGATTTCGTTTTAGAACTGTAAAGGAAAAGTGTCTCTAATAAGATGCCAAACTCTGTAAAATATTTTTAAAGGTTTATTCTAGCCAAATATAAGTGACCTAGGCCCATGGCACTATCCCAAGAGGACCTGAAAACATGTACCCAGAATGGTTGAATTATAGCTTGGTTCTATACATTTTTAAGAGGACAAAGATTACAGGCAAAACATAAACCAGTAGCTGTGAGCTTCCCATCGGTTCAGTCCAGAAAGGCGGGACCTCTCCAAGTCAGGGCTTGCAGGTCATAGGTGGACTCAAAGATTTTCTGATTGGCAATTGGAGTGAGAAGAAGTTCAACTCTGTCTAAAGAATTTTGAAATAACTTTTTTAAAATGCTGATTTAAGGTAAGGAGACTAGGGAAGTCGAGGTTCTTGATATGTAGATGAACCTTCGATAGCAGGCTTCGAAGAGAATAGGTGGTAAGTGCCTTAAAAGGTACCCAAGTCTGGAACCCCCCAAGAAGGGAATTCTCTGCAGATGCAGATTTCCACAAAATGGCTTTGAAAGTCATACAATATTTTTTATTTCCTTCTTTTCCTGTTATGTGATGTTATGCCAGAGGCAGGTTGAAAAGTGAGCCACATCCTAGACGGTTAATAAAACCCATTTGATAAAATTTCGTAGGGGGACTCTCCTGGCCCCTTAGTTAGGAATGTGGGAAGAGAGGAAATAAAAAGCTCAAGAGTTTAGTCCTTGGTAGTCAGCAGTCATGACTAGCAAGAGGGATTTGGTACCCAGCAGGCGCCCAGTGACTCCCACACCCATTTCCTAGGCTGCATGTTGTCTCTCTCAACCAGCCTTGTACCTCCTGACCTAACTTACTGCTCATGGAAAGAAAGGATCCCATCTCCTCTGCCTTCTCCTATTGTAGGCTTCTTCTCACACCTCTTTCCCTGGGGCTGCTCAGAGCTTTACTCATAGGTTGGTTCATAAGTCTGTAGATTTGTTTTTGGCATGGCAACGCTGTGGTGTTGGAAATTTGTTTATCGTTTGTCATTTGGCGTGACAACGTTGTGCTTGTGAATATGCCATGCATTTTGTAGATTTGAAGAAAGTTAGTGCTATTCATGGGCTAAAGAAAATGGAGTATTAAGTGGAAACAACCAAACACTTCCAATATATTCTTCTGTTTGAGTTTAACAGAGGAGTGAAGGTAGCAGAGGCAGCTCAAAACATTTGTGCCATGACCAAGGAGAATGTCATGGAGAAAGCATGACAGAAAATGGTTTTGTCATTTCAAAGAGGGTCACTTTGACCGGAGTGATTCTCCATGTTTAGGAAGATCATGGGACTTTGAGGAAGAACATTTAAACGCTTTACTCTACAACGATCCACATCAGTCCACCCAAGAATTGACAAATGTGATGAACTGTGACCAGCTAACCATTGTGCACCATTTGCATTCCGTGGGGCAAGCATAATAATGCAATAACTTATGCATCAATCCAGTATCTCCAGCTAGTTCATTGTCATGCTTCAAAACAGTCTCTAATATGATTTTCATGAATGTGTTCTTATTCACAGCTAGAGCTCCACCAGGCTAACCGCAATGGAAAAATTCTGTGGATCCTCTAGGCAGCTGGAGGAAGGAAGGGCAGCTGGTGTGCGGCTGTGTGGGTTCATTCATTGAAGGAATTTGGGGGAAGTGCCTAACATTCTCAGACAGTAGAAATGTACCTTTTCAATAGTATCAGATGAAATGAATGCTAAAGACAGGTTAGAAATTACTTTTAATCTGTAAAATATTTATCACTCCCTCCCCCCCCCCGGCATGTCTCTAAGAGATACTCTCAGAACAGTTAGGGGAAAGTATATTTCACCTGCTCCTAGGTTGAAAAATACAGTTGTCTCCTGGGCTCACTGATCATGTCATTACACTCCAGCCTGGGCAACAGAGTGAGACCACATCTCAAAAAACACTGGTGAGAAATGAAATGGTAGGAAGGAGTCTTTCCATGAAGGTGACTGCAAGGCAGGTGAGGGAGTCTGGTCTTCATCCTGAAAGCAACAGAGAAACTCTGTCATTGTAAGGAGGGGGATAACATGAGATGATAAGATCACTGTGAATGCAGGGTGGAAAATGAGTTGAAAGGAGGCAAACCTTCATGCTGGAAGGCCAGTTAGGAGGCTGTAGGAATCCATGCAAGGGATGAAAGGGCCTGAATGGAGTAGGGCCAGTGACTATGTAGAGAAATTTACCCACTAGAGCAGTGTTTATGAGGCAGAATCGAAAAGACACAGCAGTTGATTAAACATGGTGGCTAGTATTTATTTTTGAGAGTGTGTTTCTAAAGCTTCCCATAGCCCCACGTATCTGTAGGACTCTCAAACTTTTGTCACTCTCCTTCTTAATACAACATGGGAAAGGGAAGTAACAGATAAATATTATATGATAGTTCTTCAGGGCTTCTAGATGTAAGAAACTATTAAATACAAATTTGATGACAAATCATGGAGCTTGCTATTTCCTGACCACATTCACATGTTGAAACCCAATCACCAATGTGATAGTATAAGCAGGCAGGGTCTTTGGGAGTGATTAGGTCATGAGGTCAGAGCCATTATAAAAGTGATTATTGCCTGTATAAAAAAGGCCTCAGAGAGCTCACTAGCCCTTTCTGCTGTGTGGGGACAGAGTAAAAAGCTGCCGTATGTAAGGAAGGTCCTCTCCAGACACCAAATCTGTCAACATCTTGATCTTGGAATTTCCAACCTCCAGAACTGTGAAAAACAAATCCCTGTGGTTTGTAAGTCACCTAGTTTATATTTTATTATAGCAGCCCAAATAGGACTGGTGTGCTCAAGCCAGAATTCCTGGCAGACCCTCTCCTGCATGGAAGGATAAAACAGGAACCTGTCATGCAAAATCCATTGGCAGAGGAGCTCGGTAAGGATCTACCAGGGGGTAAATCTGCATGGGAGTTTCCCTCTGTGCACCCAGCCTCTGTAGCATTCAAACACTGTGAGTAGGGATTTCCTCAATGTCAGAAGGCTGCAGCCACTGCCTGCCAGGCCCTTTGGAGGCTGCACCCAGCGTGTCAGTGGCCGGGGAATGGAAGGTTGTGCTCAGAGTAACTTCAGTAGCAGCCTCAGAACAAGTGTCACAGCTTACAAGCAATGAGGGAGAGAGGATGGCATCCAGGTTATCCACTTAGGCAACAGGATAGAAGAGAAACAGGATCAGGATATGAAGATGCTGACTCAGCTTCAGGTGTGTTGCATTTCAGGTGCAGATCAGTGAGGACTACACAAAACTGAAACCCAACTGCAATAGCCTAGTCAAGTAGGGATGGGTGTTCTCAAATAATAAGAAGCCCTAACAAATTAGTGATATGGTTTCTCAAGCAGGTCATCCAGGAGCTAGAACCCTTCAGCTGTCCTGCTCCACTGCTCTCCCTGATGGCTTTCAACCTCACCATCACAATTCGAATCCTGTATCTCCAGGCATTTTTGCTGAATTCCTAGAGAGAGGATGGTTGGAAGTGTGAAGAACCAAAGACATACGACCACTGAATCTGTGCCTTTTTAATCAGAAAATTTATATCCCAGAAGCTCCACCCCATAGATGTCCAGTTGACAAAATCCAGGTCACATGACACCCCCACTGCAAGAATTCAGTGGGTGAGCATTTCTAACCCTAAACAAATAGGTATCCCATGGGCAAGGAAGAAGTAGGGACTGGACACTGGATAGGCAACCCACAGTGTCTGCTGTGGGCATGTAATGAATGTCCTTTGCCTCCATGTTGACTGTAGGAATGTAGGCCATCTTGTGGAGATATTTTTGAGTTAGAAGTTGAAGGCAGAACTCAGCTCTAGAACAAGTTCAATGACTCACTCTCTGGCACTGCATTCTTATTCCTGCCTGTATTTTCAGTTGTCTCAAGCCCATCAACAATTTTTGAGAAATGCTGCATATTCTGTTGCACCTTCTAGAAATGCATAATGCATATTAGTATATTAAAGACTCTGAGAAAGTCTCAATACAAATCGACTTGATTGTATTTAACCCAACATTTCTCCAACATTCCTCAGACCATACTTTAGGAAATGCTGGTCTAGAGCAGTATTGTGAGATCATCTAGTTTGGTACTCCTTGGTCATGTGATTCCATAAGAATTAAGGTATTGGCAGGTCATAGGAAATGTGGAGTCTCTCCGTCTTGTAGGGTAAATGTAGGCTGGTTTCCTGAGTATGCAACCTCTGCAATCAACACAGGGCCTTATACTTAGAGAGCCCCTCACTGAGGCCAAAGCTCTGCTGTTGCTGTCTTGAAATTCTTAATTTTTGAGCAAGGAGCTCTTATTTATTTTACAATGAGCCCAGCAAACTCCATAGCTGGTCTTAAACACGCAGAATAAAGATCATATATATGTGACATATGTATTTTTAACTTTTTCCTGTTCCAGTTGCCTGCCAGTTGAAATGTTTGCACTTCTCACTGAAATATATAAACAGGTATGAAAATACCAGAGCATAGAAGCAGTCTATCATTCCAACACACTTCCCCCACTTTTTTATGGATGATAGGGAGATGGGGTGTGTCAAGTTTGTATCAGACACAGTAAAAAAAGAAATTAGGCAACCAAAGCAAAAATAGACAAGCAGGATTGTATCAAGAGTAAAAACTTCTGCATAGCAAAGGAAGCACACAACAAAGTGAAGAAACAACCCACAGAGTGGGAGAAAATATTTGCAAACTATCCATTTGATCAGAGATTAATAACCAGAATATATAAGGAGCTCAACAACCCAACAGCTGAAAAATAAATAATCTAACTTTAAAATGGGCAAAAGATCAAAACTAACATTGCTCAGAAGAAGACATACAATTGGCCAAGAGGTATATGAAAAAATATTCAACAATACTAATTATCAGAGAAACGCAAATCAAAACTACAATGAGAGATCACCTCACCCCAGTGAAAATGACTTTTATCAAAAAGACAAGTAACAACAGATGCTGGCGAGGATGTGGAGAAAGGAGAATCACTGTACATTGTTGGCAGGGAGGTAAATTAGTACAGCCACTATGGAGAACAGTATAGAAGTTCTTCACAAAACTAAAAATGGAACTACCATATGATCCAGCAATCCCACTACTGGGTATATATCCAAAGGAAAGGAAATCAGTATGTCAAAGAGACATCTGCACTCACATGTTTATTGTCGCACTAGTCACGAAAGCCAAGATATGGAATCAACCTAACTGCCCATCAGTTGATGAATAAATAAAGAAAATATGGTATATTTGGAATATCATTCAGTCATTAAAAAAATGAAGTCCCGCCGGGCTCGATGGCTCAGCCTGTAATCCCGCGCTTTGGGAGGCTGAGGTGAGCGGATTGCCTGAGCCCGCGGGTTCGAGACCCACCTGGGCAACTTGGCGAGACCTCATCTCTACAATAAATCAAAATTAGCCGGGCATAGTAGCACGCGCCTGTAGTTCCAGTTTCTCGGAAGGCTGAGACGGAAGGATCGCAGAGCCCAGCAGGTTGAGGCTGCGGTGGCTGGGAACAGCCACTGCACTCCAGTCTGGGCGACAGAGTAAGACTCCAACTCAAAAAAAAAAAAAAATGAAGTCCTGTCATTTGCAGCCACATGGATGGAATGCAGGTCACTATGGTAAGTGAAATAAGCCAAATACAGAAAGACAAATATCACATGTTCTCATTCATATGTGGGAACTAAAAAAGTGATCTCATAGGGAGTACATTGATGGTTACCAGAGGCTGGGAAGGGTGGGGGGAGAAAGGAAGAGAAGATGATTAATGGGTAAAAATACACAGTTTGGTAGAAGAAATAAGACCCATTGTTTGGTAGATCAGTAGGGTGTCTATAATTTACAATAATCTATTGCACATTTCAAAATAGCTAGAAGAAAATAATTTAAATGGTTAGAGCAAAACAAAAAGACAAATATTTAAAGTGACGGAGGCCGGACACAGTGACTCACGACTACAATCCCAGCATTTTGAAAGGCCGAGGTAAGAGGATTGCCTGAGCTCATGGGTTCAAGACCAGCCTGGACAACTTAGCAAGACCTCATCTCTGCCATAAATCAAAAAATTAGCCAGGCATGGTGGTGGGTGCCTGTGGTTCCAGCTACTTGGAAGGCTGAGGTGGAGAGATCGCCTGAGCCCTGCAGGTCGAGGCTGCGGTGGCCATGAGCATGCCACAGCACTCCAGCCTGGGTGACAAAGTGAGACTCCAACTCAAAATAAAATAAAGTTACAGATACCCCAAGTACACCAATTTTATCTTTACAAATTATATGAATGTATTAAATTATCACGTGTCCCAAAGAATATGCATTTATTATGCATCATAAAAAAGAAATTAGCCTCATTTCATTATCATAAATGCATATGAAGAGAAATTTAAAGTAAACTTTTTTAAACACTAGAATAATTAAAAACTTTGCCTTAGAGAAGGGAGTTATGTTTTATTAACTTAAAGATATTAAACATGTAGCATAGCACATAAATGTAGTCAGTGCCCAGTTGACTGATTGACTGAAATATTGATTGATGACTAAATAAATTTTTTTCTCAAGGCCTATCCAGAGATTAGAGAAACTCTCTAGTTAGACCTGAGACCCAGATGACCACTGTAAACTCTGGTGACTCCCAAGATCTGTTTTCCTTGCACTAATCCTTTTGTACAGTTTATTCACAGATCTGAAATTTAACTCATGCTAATGCATAGAAGCTAGTCATGTGACCACCATGAACCACCTTACCTACCCGCCCCCCCAGATCCCCACACATATAAGCAGCAACCACAAATCTAACTGGTCTTTCATACCGAAGAAAACACCTACCAACAGGTACATAGCTTTCATAATTGGAGCTAAGTTTGAGATCTTCTCAATTAGGAATTGCTTTTGGAGGTGGACAAGAATTATATGATAATATAAACAGACTTACCCACAAGACTGACTGAGAAACAAAAATAATGAAGCTGATTTTTTTAGTGTTAGCTCCAGGCATGTTTCATGCAGAGTTTTTAATTTCTTTTTTCACTGTTCTACCATTTTCAGCCTAAAATATATTTCTACTGATGACCCTTATCACCACAGCCTTCATGAATGGAAAACAAAAAGGTATTAAAGACCCCGTGGGAAAAAGAAGTGTTGAGTTCCACAAAGAGTAGTTCATGAATCAGTATACTTCTCTGTCTAGGATAACTTTCTTTGACTTTGAAAAGCTTAAACAGAGTCTTGGGAGCAGTATTGAAGGAATAAAATTGCCTTTAGGAAGCAAGAGCCAGCCTTTCATTTCTTTGAAAGAAGAAAGTTAAGCCCAAAGGAAAAGCAAAGAAACATAAAATGTGACAAGGCTTATGTATTAGCAGAAGGAGGGAAGGAGGTTCTTTGTCATCATCTGTCATGTAAAGTGGCAAGATAATGAACCAACAGGGATTGACCTTTTCACTGGAAGGAAAGAACTGGCATTTAGATTATTTTTCTGAGGTTGAGAACTGGGTCTTATTCGTCTTTACAACTCTCCCACAGACAACACAGCAATTTATCCCTAGTGGATGTTCGGTAATATCTGCTGGTTATTTGATGGGTGAGTGGATGGGGGAGTGTGTGGGTTGGCTGGTGGAGTTAGATTTAGCAAATTCCTCTCTTCTCAAAAGTGATAACTGCCTGTTTCTCGTAGTCCCATAAGCGGCACGCATGTCCATAGGGCCATTTCCCGCCATTAGGTAAGAGGATCCCCTCCAGAAGGCATCTCATTTTTGTCACTGGATTGCAAGATTGTACGTCTTATTTATTTCAGTCCTGTTCTCCCAGGACTCTCCTACCTGACCCTCAGCCTGTCCCTTCTGGGATACATTCAATAAATATTTGTGTTATTGGGTTGGTGAATTTAAGTAAATTGCATATTTAAATT
Organism: Carlito syrichta; assembly: GCF_000164805.1. NCBI lineage: Eukaryota > Metazoa > Chordata > Mammalia > Primates > Tarsiidae > Carlito > Carlito syrichta. The sequence goes on along the minus strand of NW_007113559.1, from coordinate 139,696 downwards.
CTACTTTTGAAAGCAATCTCTTCTTTAAGAAATGTTTTTAGAAAAGAAGATGAATGTTTCCCAAAAGTGCTAAGTGTGTTGAGATATCTGTATTTGCCTATTCAAGAAAGCTTTTTGTAGTTAAAATTGAAGCATACATTTAGTTTTCAATCCAAAGAAATAATGTCATAGCTTTTAAAAAATGCAAAGCACCCAGTTTTTCTTGCTTTGCTAGTTTTTCTTTTTATTTTCTCATTAAAAATGATTTTTTTAAAAAGTTTTCAACATTTTAATGAAGATATAATTCTCTCTAAATTATAATGTGATTTACTCTTTATGGTTTGAAACACTTGCCTGTATTAGGTTTCGTTCTCTCTGTGTGTGAGCAACCAGATGCATTGTGCTAGATTTACCTCAAAGTAGAGACAATATTAGTAGTCATTTGAAGCATCTTTAATCCCCACAGGCCATTCTATAGAGGATCTCTTTACCAGTTCCTTCTTTGAGCAATTTTAAGAGACTGCAAGTCTAAAAACAATATACAACATAGTGTTCTGTCTGAGATGTAGAGAAAACAGGCAAAGGTTAACAAAAATACAAAGAAAGAAATTTAACTCATTCCATTTTATTGAAAGCAATTTCCAAGTAGCTTATCTGTTATGAAGATAACTTCATCCAAGCATTTATTTAATAGTTAATTAGCAGCGTCTCTTAAAAGATTTCTGTAGCTTAGAAAACACAAGGCCATCATCCTAGCTAATAATATCAAACTGATGAGCAAAGACACAGTACCTACGTTTTCAGCTGATGATGTGGCAAAGATCATGAAATTCTGCAAAACTCAATCTAAAGTGAGTTATAAATCGCACAAATACCAGCTAATGGATAATGAGATTCTATTCTACTGTTGATAATGTGCAATGTAAGTGTTTCCTGTTTCTTAAATAGGATATCTTTGACCATTTAAACAAGTCTTTAGCACCAAGCATCCACAGTCCTGAGTATATTAAAAAACCCATTTTGTATATGCCGCTTGGAGGTAATGAGAAGTACTTCGCAAGAGACATGCATAAGAGGAGACATCAATGTCTTATTAATAGGTGAGAGCACGCTGAGTTAATAGTGCATTGATAACTTATTTTTATTGTCCCCTGCTCACCACGCTTGTGTGATCTGGTGATGTAATATTAGCGAGAAAACAAAAAGCCAAACCAGCACAATGACTGTGTCATCAGTTTCTGGTATAAAAATGTGCTTGCCTTTTATTGGAAACATTTTTTATCCTTGAGAACATCATTTGACCTTTTTCACAAATATCCTATGTCCAATATATCAAGCCCTACCTGCAAATCCCCACTTCTCAACCCTACCCTTTCTCCAGCACCAAGTTTCAACTTGGATCTACTGAAAGATCCAGCAAACACCTGAAGGATCCCGACTCTCTTTATTGTCAAAATCTCCCTCTAACTAGGGAGATTCCTAACCCGAATCACAACTGTGATCTCCTGAAAGAGCCAGCAAACACGCCCCAAAACTCTAACTCTTTACATCATCTAAGTCTCCCTCTCACCTATGCCATTCTCCATCTTTCCATTCTACTCTTTGTACAAAGGCTCAAAAGCCAAGTGGAGCTTGAGCAAAGACTTTGGGTGCTTTCCTCCATCTAAGAACTTGCAATTGGCAAATCTTTACTCATCACTAACTCTGTCCCTCTTGAAGTCAGGCACTGGGGATGGGTAGACATGAGACGCTATGTCTCCTCTCTGCCTTGTTGTAGAATGAGACAAATGTATTCATTAAACATGCATTTGTTAGTTACTTACTCCTTGCCAGGTTCTACCAGCCACTGACAAAACAGAAAGTAGAAGTTCCAAAACTTATTCTCAAGGGGCTTACAGTGGAGAACACAGAGACAGACGTGGAAAGAAATTAGTGCCTAAGAGTGGTCTAGGCGCCATGTGGGAAGTATAAGAAGAATGTTAGAGGGCACTGGTGGTTTTTGTTTTTTCAGAAACTTGCTCATGGCAGGTCTTTCTTTTAAAGATGGGTACAATTCAGGATTAGGTATACAAATGGTCATTGCACAGGTAAAGTTTGGGCCTACCTTTGGTCCCCACTTCGCCTGGTTTGAGATCAGGTACCCTTATTGGTGTTATGTGCACTCCCCACCCCGGAAGTGTCCCACTACTGCCAATCCCTTTCTTATAGTGTTATGGTAAATGTTCAGGGTCTGCTTATGAGTGAGAACATGCGGTACTCAGTTCTTTGTTTCTGTGAGAGATCACTGAGTATTATAGATTCTAAATCCATCCAAGTTGCTGTGAAGTTCATAATTTTGTCCTTCTTTATGGCTGTGTAATATTCCATCATGTATCTGTACCACATTTTTTTCATCCAGTTCACTTTTGATGAGCAGCACGGTTGGTTCCATGTTTTTGCTATGGTGAATAATGCTGCAGTAAACATATGTGTTCAGGGATCTTTTTCATAGAGTGATTTGAGTTCCTCTGGTATATTCTCAGAAGGGGGATTGCTGGGTCATACGGAAGGTTGATCTTTAGATCTTTTAGGAATCAGCCCATGGCAGGTCTTTCTGCTATGAATCTTCCTTTTTTCTTCTCTTCTTCTCTCTAATAAACTCTGTTTTAAAAAAAAAAAAAAAAAAAAAGGTACTGACAGAAAGTACCAGAAAGGAGATAGTAAGAATGGAGGAGGAAAATATTACACAGCTGGGAATAGTGGAGAAGTTTTCAAGAGTACGATTTTAGCTTTCAATGCTTCCCTCGGATTATGTCAAGAATTCTTTAGAAAATATTTCTAATCCTAGCATTTTGGGAAGCTGAGACAGGAGGATAGCTTGAGCCCAGGAGTTCAAGACCAGCCGGGACAACACAGTGAGATTGCATCTCTACAAAAAAAATCAAAAAATATGCCAGGCGTGGTGGTGCTTGCCTGTAGTCCCAGCTACTCAGGAGGCTGAGGTAGGAGGTCGAAGCTATGGTGAGTCATGATGGTGCAACTGCACGCCAACCTGGGTGACAGAGTGAGACCCTGACTCAAAAAAAGAAAAACTTCTAAATACGTTCTCCTAATAATCCTCAGCATCTGCCACATTCTTGCTGTAATTTGTTTGGATTTCCACTTCCTCGTTACTTTTTAGGTTTGTCTTCCCAAGATAGAGTAACCACCCGGTCACTCTCTTTTATATAAACATGTTTGTAATTCTCTGCCTAACACTTATCAAAATCCACTATTTTTCTTATGGTTTCAGGTTTTGGGGAATTTTTTTTTTTTGGCCTGTAAGCTCCAAGAAAGCTGAAACTTTGTCTTGTTTGCTGCCATCTCCCAAGTGCCTAGAACGGTGCCTGGCACACAGAAGGTTCTCAACAATATTTTTGAATGGATGGATGGTAAACTCACCGGGTTTCCTGGGATCAGCTTTGCGGGCAGACCATTCTCTGTTTGTCAGATCTCCCTACTCCACCCACTCTTCTTCCACCCTCATCAGCCCTGAATCAATATCTGGTATTTTTCCACAGGGAAATAAGTCTTACAGCCAAGAGTGCTGATCACACCTTTTCTAGGACCTTCTCCAGGGGCTCATAAGCTTTAGACAAAGGTCACGGTCAGTGGCGTGAAAACCTGTGACAACCAGGAAACTCAAGCTAAGTCTGCACAAATATCAAATCACAGTAATATCATTTTTAAAGAATAAATAAGATAAACTATATCAAGAAAATGAATTCTGGATTCTAGACAAGTGTTGTCTTTTTGCTGTAAGTTTATGGCCTTTGAGTTCAAATTTCATGAGGATTTAGAATTTGGGGTGATATGTTTTGCTTATTTCCTAACATTTTCTGTCAACAACAGGGCTACCATTCTGAGCAGAGGGAAATGGCACAACTATACGTGATAAGCACATGAAAAATGTCCCCTGAATATGATTTAGGCCTAATTAGCTAATAATTACACGAATACAATGAGATATTATCCCTGCTTTGAAATTTCTTTTCAGAAAATAAAATGTGTCTTTCTTTTTTTTTCAACCGTGTATTTAATTATGCTAATCTATTCCATTCAATTCCACAAATATTTATGGAGTCTTCCTGGGCCTTTGGGGCAGCAGAGGTGAAGGGAGGATCCTGTTAGGTATTTAAAGGTGAATAAGAACCTCAAGAATTAGACAGGTACTGTGGCTCATGCCTGTAATTCCAGCATTTTGGGAGGCCAAGGCAGGAAGATCTCTTGAGCCCAGGAGTTCAAAACCAGGCTGTGTAACATAGAAAGATCTCATCTCTACAAAAAATTTTTAAAAAATAACTGGGCATGGTGACGCATGCTTGTAGTCCTCACTACTTGGGAGGCTGAAGAGGAAGGAACCCCTGAACCCAGGAGTTCGAGGCTGTGGCGAGCTGTGATTGTACCATTGCACTCCTGCCTGAGGGACAGAGTGAGGGCCCAACTCAAAAAAAGAAAAAAAAACCCAAAAAACAGAAAAAACAGAACTACAGGAATCCTAAAACCTAGTGTCTTACCATGGGTTCTAGAACATTTTCATACACACAGCTCAGATTTAAAAGAGCGTGTCTCTCTTCGCTTTGTGTTTTCAATATGCCACCTGGAAACAAGACCAGAGGAAGCCACACTGCAGGCGCACAAGCATGTGTTCACGGTGCCGGCCCCCCAATTCCCCAAACTGTCATGGTGCTGGTGATCCTGGTTGCCTTCTCCATGGGAAAATTAGCAGGGCATCTGTTGCACTGAGCTCAAAAACAAAAACGTCCTCTGCTGCTGGAGGAGATAACATACGCAGAAGGCTGGAAATTAAAATAAGCTCAGCAGAGGACTGCAGATTGTTCAAATTAACCCACATGAAAGCCAGAGGAACAGTCAGTCATTTAACTGGGAAATTAGTCTGTGGCTGCAGCCGATCTGGGAGGACAGATGACTGATTGGCGAGTGTTAATAAACCCGGGGAAAGGTGTAAAGTAAGCCACGGGGAAGCAAGGGAATGCAAGGCAGATGGACAATTGGATTTGAACAGAAGGAGAAAAAATGGAATTTTTTAAAAAGATAGCCATAGCGTGTATTTCCACAGATGCAAATATATTCTGAGCCCTTTTTCAGTTTACTGTCAAAATAGAAGAAACAGGTGCTAAGAAATGCCAGGGTAAGAACACTGGAGGTTTTCCATAAATCTCAGAAAGCATTGCATCACTTCGTATGTTGTTGCATACGTAGGCACTTTATAAGATTCTAAACACAAATGCAGTCCCATGAAATTAGTTGATCCGTGAACATAGCTCACTTCTAGTCTGTTGAGATACAAAAGAACCATTTATTCACTGCCATTTGGAAATGAATTACCTAGGTGACCAGTCTTGCCATTCTAAGAACCAAAGCTTTTCAATTGGAATCTATTTGTTGAATAAATGTATGACACTCTCTGTTGAATGAGTATATGAATGAAACTTTGTTGAATGGTTGTACAAATGAATGAATGAAATGGTTTGTACGATTGCATTCAGCAGCAGACACTGAACACAATTGCTTGGTGACATTGTAAATGTAAGTTACGCTGCAGGACCATCATACAAGGACACCCTTGAGGGCTCAAATGTGAGTTGGGAATCACAGCCTCACCCAGGTCATCCTCACCTGGGGAGTCAAACATCAAAGAAGCAAGTCTAGAGGGTCCAGGGGATCAGCCATCAGGACCCTGCCAGTGATGGCCACTGAGGTGTCTGCAGAGAGAGTGCCACCTGAGGGGTACATGGTTAGACCCCACAATTGGTTAAAAACAGTGCCAGGTTTCTTGGGCGCGAGGTGGAAGTCTGAGCTCTGTACATTGCTGGAGAGTCTGATATTTTTCTTCTAGGCAGCTATCATGGACTCAGATCTAAGTCCTAGGGAAACAGTGAAATGCGAAAGGGAAACGAAAGTCATTACTTTTATAAAAGATCTCTACAGGCCGGGCTCGGTGGCTCAACCTGTAATCCTGCACTTTGGGAGGCTGAGGTGAGTAAATTGCCTGAGCCGGCGGGTTTGAGACCCGCCTGGGCAACTTGGCAAGACCTCATCTCTACAATAAATAAATTTTAAAAATTAGCCAGGCGTGGTAGCGTGCGCCTGTAGTTCCAGCTACTTGGAAGGCTGAGGCAGAAGGATGGCCGGAGTCCAGCAGGTCGAGGCTGTGGTGGCCGGGAGCAGCCACTGTACTCCAGTGGCTCCAACTCAAAAATTAATTAATTTAAAAAAAAATAAAAGATCTCTACAGGCCAGGCATGGGGGCTCAAACCTGTAATTCCAGCACTTCGGGAGGCTGAAGTGGGGTAATTCCAGCACTTTGGAAGGCCGAGGTGGGAGGATTGCTTGAGTCCCGGAGGTCGATTCCAGCCTGGGCAACATAGCGAGATCTCATTGCTACAAAAAAAAAAGTCAAAAAAACTAGCTGGGCATGGTGGTGTGCACCTGTAGTCTCAGCTACTCAGGAGGCTGAGGCGGAAGAATCTCCTGAGCCCAGGAGGTCAAGGCTGTGGTGAGCCGTGACCATGCCACTGCATACACTCCAGCTTGGGTGACAGAGAACCCAACTCAAAAAAAAAAAAAAATCTCTACACAACACTGGTAACAGCTTTGAAGACAGGAGTTCACTCCAGGTTGCCACAGAATTGTTTCAGAGAACACACAGCACACAGCAGCACCTAGCTGATGCAAGTCCTGACCACCAACGGCAGCAGCACTGGCAGTTGCGGCCCTTCACCAAAGGACACTCTTATGACAGCTATGGCTCCAGTGTGGCACAAGCACAGCTCATCCATGCCACAGCTACACTGCCAGATCTGTGGACTCTAGCAGCACTAGGAGAGGCTTAGGCTTATTAGCTGCAAAGACTGAGTGAGCACAGTGTGTCAGGCTCTCTGCTAGACTGTAGTGACCCAGTGATAAATAAGACACACTTGGACAGAAGCTCTGGCACTAGTTATATAAAAACAGATCTGCCATAGTATACAAGAAAGGGATTGGCAGTAGTGGAAAACTGCTGGGAAGGGGGGTGTGGTTTGCGGAAAAGGCAAGATTGGCAGTAGTGGGAAACTGCCGGGGAAGGGGAGCACACCTCATCCACAAGGGTACCTGCATAATGAACATTTGTATACCTAACCCTGAATTGTACCCCACATCTTTAAAATAAAAAATAAACAGATCTTCTGGTCCAATGCATGCCCAGGTTGTCGGTTCTTGCTTGAACGGTGTTGTTCCATCAGGAGTGGTCTGGGTGATGTGTTCTCTTGGGTCCCTTGGTATAGTGACCCTGCAAAGGAAAGATCAGGCCTCCAAGAAAGTATGCTGCTTGGATGGTGCTGGTGTCTCCAGAAGCTGGAAGCAGGAGCCGGCCAGGCATGGTTCCTTGGAGGTAGGTCTGGGTTCTTCACAAGATCACTGTTCCAGGCTTCCAGTTTCCAATAATTCCAGTTGCTTCTATTTGTTCCCCCGGGCCGTGGGTGGTTTCTGCTTCCTGCAGTAACTATTTCTATGTTACTGCAGGGTTCCTGTTTGCTTTTCTCCAGTATTTGTTTAAACCACTCCCTGTATTAAGTTTTCTCTATTAAAAAAAAATAGATATACTTGGTCTCTGCCCTCATGGCGCTTGTATTCTGGAAAGGACTTGGCAAGCGTGTTAGTCTCCTAGGGCTGTCGTGACAAAATGCCACAAACCGGGCAGCTGGAACAACAGAAATGTGCTGTCACTCAGTTCTGGAGGCCAAAAGTTCACAGTTAAGGTGTCAATAGGGCTGGTTCCTTCTGAGGGCTGTGAGGGGAATCTATTCCATGCCTCTCTCCCAAGGGGGTGTGCTATTGTCTTTGGCGTTCTTGGCGTGCGGAAGCATCACCCTGACCTCTGGCTTCATCTTCACTTGATGTTCCCCTTGTCTTCATGTCTGTGCCAACTTCCCCTTCTGTAAGGACACCACCCTACTCCAGTCTGACCTCGTCTTAACGAATTACATCAAGGATCCTATTTCCAAATAAAGTCACACTGAGGTACTAGGGATTTAAGACTTCAGCATATGAATTTAGGAGGACAAAATTATAGGGGAGAAAAATAATTCTCTGTATCCTTCTGTGATCTCAACTGGGTCCCTATAACGAAAGAGAGATTAACAAGAGAAAAACGGATGCTTATCAACGTGTATGTTTCATCTGTGCATGGGAGAAAACAGAGGCTGTGGTGAGCCGCGATGGCGCCACTGCACTCCAATCTGGGTGACAGTGAGATCCTGACTCAAAAAAAGTGCATTTTGTAGATTCCTCTGGTTCCCTCCCTAGGCTGAGAATGGTCTATTAGTCCTTATCTCCCGTGACCAACCTTTGTCCCTGGTAGACAGGGCAGGGAAGGGACACCTTTGTAAATGTATATCCTGCTTTTAGGCAAATATGGGGAGAGCAGAGAGCTTTCCTGCATCTGCTTCTTCTCAATTGCCTTCAGCTCAAAGTAATCCTTGCGCCAGTGGCATGTTTTGGAGTGGGGGACTATGTTGGCGGTGCTTCCTGTTCCCTGATGGTGCACTCCATAAGCTCAGGAAAAGCACAAGTGGGAGCTGGAGCTGCAGAGGGGGAATGGTGGATGACACATGTAGCTGAGAGGCATTTCTGAACCCATGTGAGAAAACCCCAGAACTTCCAGAAACTATTGCCAAGCCCTTGTGAGTGGGGGATGGTCCCACCGAAGCAGATGGAGACAAAGTCCACAGAAAAATACCTTGTTCTACCCTTCATGAGAATTCCTTGCCCAGGCTGAGGAAACATGCTTCATATGTTATTCTGCTTTCTTCATATGTGTTTAAATATAGAATTTTCATATATTTTTCAATGTTTATCCCTCGGAATAGTTTCAAGTTCATTGACATATAGAAAGTAAGTATAAGTCTAAATTAATTTTTCTCCATCCTGGTAGCCACTTAGCCCAATCATCTTTATTCAGCAGTGACTTGAGAACACTATAGTGAGTTTTTGTTGTGTTATAGGTAAGAAAGAAATTCTGTCAGGTCTATCCATTCAAGCCTTTCCTTCTGCCTAAGACGCCCAACAAATATGCTACAGGAAATAACACGTAATAAAATACTGTAGGCCAGGCAGTGGCACACACTTTTAATCCCAGCACTTTGGGAGGCCGAGGTGGGAAGATCATTTGATACCAGGAGTTGGAAACCAGCCTGGGCAACATAGCAAGACCCTATATCTATTTTCTTTTCTTTTTTTTTTTTTGAGCTGGAGTCTCACTCTGTCACCCAGACTGGAGTGCAGTGCAGGGGGCCGCTCCCGGCCACTGCAGCCTCGACCTGCTGGGCTCCGGCGATCCTTCCGCCTCAGCCTTCCAAGTACCTATATCTATTTTTTTTTAAAAAAGTAAAACTTTGACAGAACTGAATTAATGTCCAGTACTCCCAGTACAGCCCTGTGATGAAGCTGGGCTGGACCATGCAACTTGGGCCTCCAACCAAAGCCTGCACCGAAATCCTGAGATAACACCATTCTCCAGCCAGATGCAAGATACAGTGACACAATGATCTGCACCTTTAGATGCATGTGTAGACAGGACAGAGACCTGGCAGGCCCTGAATTCACATCGCACCCAAGTGCAGGGAGGCAGCTCAGACCTGGAGTCGGGGAGGCAAGCTGAGTGCAAATTGCCCACCGCTGCAGCCTCTCTCCCCGGTGGCCATATTCCTTCTGTTTTGTCTTGCATTTATTTTATAATATATGTGCAGTGAAATAGACTCCCTGGGTCAATTTATCTTCTTTTAACCCAATGCTTCTAATGTTTTGGTTTTTATTACTTTCTAAAGTGTTTCAGATATGATAGAGCAATTTTACATAAATATATACATATTTATAAATGTATCTTGAGTCCTTTAGTCCTCCAGGTGACTATCAAATTGTCAAGTTCTATTTTCTATTGTGCTATAACTTCAACTGATAATGCATCAATGATGCAAAAACCCTATGTATTAAATTTAGTTAGAAATTACTATCTTCTCTACTTAAAATTCTCCACTGGCAATAGTTTATATCTGTCCATTTATTCTTGTCCTCTTTTATTTTTTATGTTAGGATTTTATGATTTCCTTCAATGTTGTGTGTCCTAAGTTAATTCTCAGTAATTTGATATTTGCACAAACAGAAAAGGAATCTTCTGTTAGCACTGTATATTTTAGCATTATGGTATTCACATGCACCAAGAATAAACTTTGCAGATTTATTTCCTATATACAATTTGAAGAACTTGTTATCGCTGATAATTTTTATTTTTATTTTTATGTTTTTTGAGTTGGAGTCTCACTCTGTCGCCCAGACTGGAGTGCAGTGGCACACTCCAGGCCACTGCAGCCTCGACCTGCTGGACTCTGGCGATCCTTCCGCCTCAGCCTTCCAAGTAGCTGAAGCTACAGGCCCGCACTACCACGCCCGGCTAATTTTTTTTATTTATTGTAGAGATGAGGTATCGTCAACTTGCCCAGGTGGGTCTCGAACCCGCGGGCTCAGGCAATTCAGTCACTTCGGCCTCCCAAGGCGTGGGACTACAGGCTGAGCCATGGAGCCCAGCCTGCCGATAATTTTTTATAGTGTATTTTTTTTTTTTAGTTTTCCAGTGATAAACTCATAAAACATACAAAAATTAAAATATTTATTTCTTTAATCTGTAACTATTTTTTCCTTCTCAACTGTTATAATTTTTAAATGATAACTGGAACAATATTTTTCTGTCTAGTCAGTCTACCTCTAATATTAAATTAAGTAATTTTTCATTTCTACAAACCGTAACATATGCTGTTTGGCACAGTGGCTGTAGTCTCAGATACTCGGGAAGCTGAAGCAGAAGGATTGTCTGAGCCCAAGAGTTTAAGGTCACAGTGCACTATGATTACACATGTGAGTAGCCACTGCATTCCAGCCTGGACAATATAGCAAGATTTTATCTCTTAAAAAGAACAAAAGATTAACTGGAAAAATCTATGATTAAGTATAAGAAATTCAAATGCTAAATAGGGTAGCAGTCTTTCATTCTTAATGGATGAGAAAAGCATCTCTAATGAATAACTATCTGGGGCATGCATTAGAAATCACCAACTTTTGGGAGTCAAGAACTGTTTCCTTTTCCCTAAAGACTTAAATAATAACACAGCCTGTGAGCGAAGGATGAGGGGAAGGCAAGGGGAGGAATGGCTTCTGCTTGAAAAGCATTATCCTATTCTTTTAAAAAATTATTATTATGGGACAGGGTCTTGATCTGTCACCCAGGCTGGAGTACAGTGATACAACCATAGCTCACTGCGGTCTGAAAATCCTGGGCTCAAGCCATCCTCCTGCCCCAACCTCCCAAGTATGTTAGGCTACAGACACATGCCACCATGCCAACCAATTTTTCATTTTTTGTAGACACATGATCTCCCTATGTTGCCCAGGCTGGTCTTGAACTCCTGGCCTCAAGTGAACCTCCCACCTCAGTCTTTCAAAGTGCTGGGGGATTACAGGCATGAGCCACTGTGCTCAGCCTGAAAATGTATTATTATTATTTTTATTATTATTATTATTTTTAATCAGAGTCTCACTCTGTTGCCCAGGCTGGAGTGCAGGGGCACGCTCACAGTCACTGCAGCCTCAACCTGCTGGGCTCAGACGATCCTTCCGCCTCAGCCTTCCAAGTAGCTGAAACGACAGCCTTATTAATATTTTTAAATCATTCTAACATCATAAGTTATTTGTAGCAGAAACAAACAAAAAAAAAGTGGTCATTCAAGCCGGGCTCGGTGGCTCAGCCTGTAATCCCGCGCCTTTGGGAGGCTGAGGTGAGTGGATTGCCTGAGCCCGCGGGTTCGAGACCCGCCTGGGCAGCGAGACCTCATCTCTACAATAAAAATCAAAAAATCAGCCAGGCATGGTAGCTCATGCCTGTAATTCCAGTTACTTGGAAGGCTGAGGCGGAAGGATCACCGGAGCCCAGCAGGTTGAGGCTGCGGAGGCCGGGAGCGGCCATGCACTCTAGTCTGGACGACGGAGTGAGACTCCAACTCAAAAAAAAAAAGTGGTCACTCAATCCACAGTAATTTTTCAAGGCCATGTTTCCATTCCCCTCATGGCCACAAGGGTACGCAATTGAGTCATACTGGGCCAGTTGTGATCCTCACCCCTGTCCACAAGAAATTGGTACATTGAACTCCACAGCTCTATAAAAAAATAAAATTAAAAAAAAAGAAATCGGTATATAACCAAAGCCAGGGCAACCAAATCTTCCCCACAAAGCTTCTAAAAGGAGCTGGAAGCACACAGACCCATGTCCTGTGACAGAGCTTTGAGGACCTCAGTCTGTTCCCACCAGCAGCCATATTCCCTACCACGAAGAGGGAGGCGGTTCAATAGAACAAAACCAACATGCAGCAAGAGGTGGAGATGGGAGAGAAGAGGACAGGGGATGTTCTGGTAGCCTGTGTGTTTCTGCTTCCCATCATTCCTGGGGCCAGCTTGAGCCTCGCCTTCCCAAAGCTTAGATTTACAGGTGCACAAAATCCCCATTTGCTTAAGCCAATTTTTTTTCAAAATGTTTATTATTATTATTATCATCATTATTATTATCATTAGAGACAGAGTCTTGCTACGTTTCCCAGGCTGGTCTTGGACTCCTGGTCTCAAGCAATCCTCTCACCTTGGCCTCGCCAAAGTGCTGGGATTACAAGCATCAGCCACCATGTGCGGCCTTGCTCAAGCCAATCTGTAAATTCTTCAGTTATAACCCAAAGTGTCCTGAAGCTGTTTCCAGATTTTCTTTTCTTGTTTCTCTGGATTCCATGGGGATACCCATGACTAACCAGCAGTGCTTGCACTGCCTTTAAAGGCAGCTACAATTTCGATCTCATTTGTTATAGACGCTACTAGGCAGTAGTGATTAAGCACTTGGACTCTTGAGTTATGCGAATGTCTTCCGTCCCACCCCCTACTCCTTCCCACCCCCAACCCCCAGGCAGATCCCAGCTTCAGCAGTGACTGGCTGGAAGATAAAAACCCAGTGTGGCACCTGGAGAAAGTGGTCTGTTTAAATGGACCCTATTTAACATGGATTGCTGCTTTGGGGGAGCTACTTGTAAGTTGGCATATCACATAGTTTATGAGTGTCACTAGTCAGGGGCCTCACAGAACATTCTCTCAGGAAAACATTCCCACTTTGTCGTTCAAGGTCATTATTCTTTAGCTTTCTCTTCCTTCCCTGTTCCTTTTTATACAGTATCGTCGTTGCAAATGATCCAAGAAACTAAAATCAAAAGAACACAGAGGCAGTGCCAGCCAGAAGAAGACACAGACTAGAGACAGAGAAGAGTAGAAAATGGATGTTTCTTGGGACCGTTAGGACTTCCAGGAGAGAAACGTATTGTTCTTTTGTGATATTAACTACCTTTTTTCTGTATATCCTAATATTGGCTTAGAAACTATGATCATTAATTCATGAAACAATGCCAAACATAGAACCCGAGAACTCCCTTGAGCAGGCCACCATGACTAAGGTTTATAGACAAGCAACTGTCCGCTGTGTGTGGCTGACAGTACTGGGGCTGCCTAATCGGTGAACACATTATCAGCTCCATCCTGATTCATGTGTTTATTACCTGTGATTGTTTCCCCAGGCGCCATCTAAAATGAAATGTGTCACAATCCTAGCTGCTTTAGGGTGTACCGAGTCATTGTCATTAAGGTTCATGACAATTGAGTCACCTGCCAACAAGGAGAAACCTTTGACCTAAGGTTATTCGTGCAGAAAAGGTAAGTTCTTAAGCACCTGGGAGGATTTTTGTTTTGTTTTGTTTGTTATGCAATTATCAGAAAATTTAAAAATTACATCGTTTTATCATGACCATTAGAGTAAGAACACACATAAGCCCAAAAAAGAACATGTAATGTTTGAAAATACTTGGGAAGGGAACGTATTTAAAGCCCTGCATATTAGCTAAGCTATGCACACTTGAATAATTACATGAGGAATCCCTTTCAAACAAATTCCTCTCACAGTTAGATGTCCTAATTGTAGTTGTTGGACACATGTAAAAAATTAATCATTTTAAAAAATTAAAAAGAAGAATACTATACCTTTTCCCTCTTTCTCATTCTCCCATCCGTTTGGCCCCTAGGAAATTTGTTCAGGTTTGTACATGGGTGGGTAGAAAGGTGGCAGGAAAAAGACCTCAAGATATCTCTGAACACTGCAGTGGCCATCAGCTCCAGGACAGAAAGAAATGTTATAGGCAAAGGCTCTGGGAATGGGAGTTTCTTACATTTCTCATGGTTTGATTCAAAGTTGCCTATCTAAACATACCAAGTTAGTTTGTTTGAAGCAGTAGACAGCTTATGGCCAAAACTGTACATGATGCAAGAAAACAGAGAGAAGGCTAGGGTCTGTGGCTCAGTTTGTAATCCCAGCATTTTGGGGGGCCGACGCGAGTGAATTGACTGAGCCCGTGAGTTCGAGACCAGCCCAGGCAACTTGGCGAGACCTCGTCTCTACAATAAATCAAAAATTAGCTGGGCATGGTAGCACAAGTCTGTAGTTCCGGCTACTTGGAAAACTGAGGTGGAAGGATCACCTGAGCCCAGCAGGTCAACGCTGGGGTGGTCATGAGTGTGCCGCTGCACTCCAGCCTGGGTGACAGAGACTCCAACTCAAAAAAAAAAAAAAGAAAACAGAGAGAAGAGGTTGTTCAAATACTCAAACAGAAAGGGTCAACAACTCCATGATAGAAATCATGGGTACAGCTTACAGTGGGGAACGTTATAGGCCGAGGCTCTGGAAATGGAGGTTTCTTACATTTCTCATGTTTGATTTGAAGTTGCCTATCTAAACGTACCAAGGTAGTTTGTTTGAAGCAGCAGATATTCTTCTTTTGATTGTTGTAACTTAGCCTGGGGTGGGGGGTTTGGGGGTGAAGGATTATTAGGAGATTAACAAGGAGTCATGCCCTTGTTAATTTAGTCTCAGGGTGGGTGAGGGGCTATGGAATGTAACTATAAATACTGAAGTAAGCTTGCACTGCCTTTGTGCAGGTTTTGGTCATGATACCACCTGTCTTTCTCTGACCTGGCTGCAGAAATAAACTCCGTTTTCTCCCAGTTTCTGCTTCTTGTTTTCAATTGACCACAAAGGAAGCAGCTGAACTAGCTTATTCTGTAACCAATTTGACAACTCTGATAGGACCTCACTGCATGCAGTTGATTGGTTTCTGCAGCACCGTCCCAGGGAGATTCCCTGTGGTTTTCAGAGCCCTTTTTGCTCTGGGGACTCACCAAGGTACGTAACTGTCAACCACAACCAATGTACCTCTGTGACTGACTTGACAAAATGGAGTTTGGGAGCAGATGCATTCATGGGGGTTAAGTTAGACTAGATCCCAAACCAAAAGTTTAATCCCTTCTTATTCAGGCTTTTAATAGCTGTTTTGTAGGCACCAGAGAAGGTGGTTTTAACCTGTTTGTACTTTCGGGATACCCTTTGATTTCGCTGCTTGTGCTTATCTATTTTGTCTTTGTGAGCAGATGTGCTTTGAGTAAGTCAGACTGAAACATAAGCTGAGAGTTTAATTTTTTGTTTGGGCTTTTAATAGCCATTTGCACTTTGGGGATATTCTCTGGTTTTGCTGTTTGTGTTTGTCTGTTTTGTCTCTGTTAGTTTTAATACGGGAAATAACAAGTCTATTCCATTTGACAGACCTTGAGAAATATTGTATGATCTATGTAAATCATGATGAGATTTATGAAGGGGAATTTGTGAAGAGAATTTTTGTATGTGATTCTGTTGGTTGTAATTGAAAGGAAATTGTTTGTAATAGTCTTTCTGAGTTTTGTTCCCCTGTGTTGGTATGGTGTTTTCTTGGGGTATTAATTTGCTCTTGGAACAATTGCAAAAGGTTTTGATTTGGGGTTCTATAACCTGTTTCTTTTTGGAGACTTTTCAGGCTTGTGTTTCAGAAGTTCAATTGTTATTGCATCTCACTGCTTTCAGCTTTTTTCCCTTGAGAAGTCCTAAGATAATGACCTTCACCTTCAACTTTTTGTCAGCTGTTCTCCTGTAGCTTTCTGTTCTTCCTCCCTTTCTTTTTTTTTTTTGAGTTGGAGCCTCACTCTGTCACCCAGGCTGGAGTGCAGTGGCATGCTCACAGCCACCACAGCCTCAGCCTGCTGGGCTCAGGTGATCCTACCACCTCAGCCTTCCAAGTAGCTGGAACTACAGGCACATGGCACCATGCCCAGCTAATTTTTTGATTTGTTGTAGAGACGAGGTCCCAACAAGTTGCCCAGCCTGGTCTTGAACCCCTGGACTTGGGCAATCCTCTTACCTCCACCTTCCAAAGTGCTGGGATTACAGGCGTGAGCCACCTGCCTGGCTCTCCCTCCTATTCTAACTGTAGTTGCAGCCTGATGCTGAAATGTCTAGAAAAACAATGTTTTATTATTATGCTAAAGAGTGGGCTGTAGGTATCTGCTCCTGAGAGAGTACCATCTCCTCACCTTTGATGAGGTTAGGGGTAGGCTTGAGTATTTGTCTTCAATAGGAAACTTGATAGATTTTTGCAGTGATTATTATGTTAAACCATGAAGTGAAAGGTGAGCTGATTATCTTTTCTACTCCTTTGATGAGCTTAAGAGTTGGCCTGGGTATTTGTCTTCAGCAAGAAACTTGATAGACTTAACAGCACTTATTATGTTAAACATGAACTGAAAGGGTAGACTTGCACTGGTAAGTCTGCATTCCAGGCCACAGAGTGGTCAGGCATGTTTTGCAAATAAAGAAATGTTTGAACACTTACTATGTTGGCTTTGTTAGGTTTTTCATTTCTTAGAAAAACTAAGCTTTAAAAAGATTAAAGTTTTACATCCATGTCAATTTGTGTATTGCCTTTAAAGTTTTGATTATCACATGATTAAATAAATATGCCCTATTAACTGTTAAGTTATAGGACTTTGGATCCTGGAACTGGAAAAGGCAGTAGCTCTTGCTAAATCCCACCAGTCAGGGCCTCATCTTCAGGCCTAGGAGAGGGTAACAATCAAAATGAACTGTCTTTATGAGACATGGGGCCAAATATAAAAGTCATCCAATTTCTCTAGGCCCAAGGACTATCACAGAAGAGGTGGGCATGTGTGTTGTAAGGACTAATTTTTGAGACATGAAATTAATTAAGAGTTGTACATGGGCAGGGCTCAGTGGCTCAGCCTGTAATCCCAGCACTTTGGGAGGCTGAGGTGAGTGGATTGCCTGAGCCCATGGGTTCGAGACCTGCCCAGGCAACTTGGCAAGACCTCATCTCGATAATAAATTTTTTTTAAAAATTAGCCAGGCATGGTAGCACACCTGTAGTTCCAGCTACTTGGAAGGCTGAGACAGAAGGATCGCCGGAGCCCAGCAGGTCGAGGCTGTGGTGGCCAGGAGCGACAGAGTGAGACTCCAACTCAACGAAAAACAAAACAGCAACAACAACAAAAGAATTGTACATGTACCTTGTAAATGGTATGCCAGATACAGGAAAAGGATAAAATTAAGGGACCATATCATGATAGCTTGTAATAGAGATCTGATCCAGGAAGTTTTTTTAGACTGAACCCTAGGCCTGACTCCCTCTTACGCTAAAACAATTGGCTATAAAATCAGGTCAAACCATATCCTTCACCCATAATCCAACATTGCTGATGTGGAACACAAACTGGACAATTCTAGGAATAGGCCTCCTAGCTCCATGGCACCTCGCCAGGTAAATGGAATAGACAACCCTAGGAATAAGCCTTACTAGCAACATGGGAACTCCTGCTGTTTATTGGCCCACACAGATATTCTAAGGAATGATGTTTGGCCAATAAGGAAAACTGAGAACTAAACTTGACCTTTTCTCTTATCCAGATTCCTAAATAAAAGCCTTTGGAAGTCACTGCCTGATGAGGACTCACCAGAAAGGGTTTTAATATCCTCGATACTAAAGTTTGTTTTCCAGCCTGACTCTGGTATAACATCATATAACCAATAACGAAGGACAAGCTGAAGAAACAGACGATCTTTGATGAGTGACTCCTGCCCCGTTTGGATGCTGAAGATTGCCCTTCAGATCAGCAGCTCAAGGACTGTAATGCACTGTGCCACAGAAAGCTATGTTTTTTGTGTGTATTCGGAAGGGACAGCGTTCTGTGGGCTCAAAACTGTCTGTAGAACAAAGAGGATCAAGGACACTTCTTAGTTGCTCTGAGGGTCACTCCAGTATCCATCCATAATGCATCAGAAACTGTACATTAGACCAGCACCCTAAAATTGTTCGCCTGATACCATCGAGATCTCCTGGGAGGAATCCCAGATGGAGATGGGTATTTTATTGCCTTTACCCTGTTATCATGGAGGGGAGTTGCAGCCCACCAACATGTGCCATGAAATTATCTGAAACACTTATGATTATTGCAAATGAAATCGCAAAATCTTGAAGATATTTATAAGCTTATTTAGATTCTTTGGCTAGGTTAGTTTTATACAATAGAATGGCTTTAGATCACTTTCTAGCAAAGCAAGGTGGAATTTGTATGACTATTGATACTTCTTGTTGCCCCTATGTTAACACATCTGCACATGTGGAAGCCAACATCGAGAAAATCAGACAGCGAGCCACTTGGTTACAGCAAACCCTGGACCACCAGACTCCCTTTTTTAGATGGGATCTTCAATGGAACTTTGGACTGGTTTTCTACCTTGTTCTCATAAATCCTTTCTGGCTCTAAGAAGTATCTTTTCTCAAGCCTGACCACCCTGTGGGTTGAAATGCAGACTTACCAGTGCAAGACCCCACCCTTTCAGTTCACGTTTTACATAATAGTTGCTGTAAAGTCTATCAAGTTCCCTGTCAAAGACAAATACTCAGGCCTGCCCCTAAGCTCATCATTAGTAATAACTAGTAATTAGTTTTGTTTTGTTTTGTTTTGAGTTGGAGTCTCACTCTGTCGTCCAGACTGGAGTGCAGTGGCACGCTCCCGGTCACTGCAGCCTTGACCTGCTGGGCTCCAGCCATCCTTCGGCTCAGCCGTCTAAGTAGCTGGAACTACAGGCGCGTGCTACCACACCCAGCTAATTTTTGATTTATTGTAGAGATGAGGTCTCGCCAAGTTGCCCAGGCGGGTCTTGAATCCACGGGCTCAGGCAATCCACTCACCTCAGCCTCCCCAAGTGCTGGGATTACAAACTGAGCCACCTAGCCTGGCCAATAACTGTTTTAATATGTGGATTGTTTTATGTATTGTTTAAATGTTGTGTCTTGTATGATTAAAGCCTCCGAGCTTATGGCCAAAACTCTACATGATACAAGAAAACAGAGAGGAGAGGACACTCACAGGTTCAAACAGAAAATATCAGGAACCCCATGATAGAAATCATGGGTGCAATTGACAGTGGGAAATGTTATAGGCCACGGCTCTGAGAACGGGGGCTTCTTTCATTTCTCATGTTTGATTTGAAGTTGCCTATCTAAATGTACCAAGGTAGTTTGTTTGAAGTAACATATGTTCTTCTTTTGTTGTAACTTTTCCATTCCCCCCTTAAGAAACTTAGCCTTGGGAGAGAGGTGAAAGATTATTAGGAGATCTTGAGTCATGCTCTTGTTAATTTAGCCTCAGGGTGGGTTAGGGGCTATGGAATGTAAGTATAAATACTGAAGTAAACTTGCACCACTTTTGTGCAGGTTTTGGTAATGATACCACCTATCTTTCTCTGACCTGGTTGCAGAAATAAACTCCCTTTTCATCCAGTTTCTACGTCTCATCTTTGACCACAATGGAAGCTGCTAGACTAGTTTATCTGGGAAAAAGAAGGACTTATTGATTTTTTTCCCTTGAGTTGGAGTCCCACTCTGTCACCCAAGCTGAAGTGCAATGGCATGATTATGGCTTACTGCAGTCTCAACCTCCTGGGCTCAGGTGATCCTTCTGACTCAGCCTCTTGAGTAGCTGGGACTACAAGCGTGCACCACAACACCTCGCTAATTTTTTTATTTCATTTTTATTTTTGTAGAGACGAGGTCTCACTATGTTCTCCAGCTGGTCTTAAACTCCTGGCCCCAAGCAATCCTCCCACCTCAGCCTCCCAAAGCGCTGGGAATTCAGGCATGAGCCACTGTGCTTGGCCAAATTTTAGAACCTGGAACCTGGTCTTAAGTCTCAGAGAGATCAAAAGCAGTTGAAAGCAGAGATGAGGAAAGGGCTTAGGTTTGGGGACTAGTCCTTGGATTTGCAGGTCAAGTTCCCTAGTATAGCAGAATGCTCAGTTTGGGAAATTGTCTTGTCTCAAATTGCCAGTCAGATTTTTACCTCCATTCCCACACTTAACCATATAATTTGATTCTGCTTGATAATTTACCATCTGAAAGATCTCCATGTAGGTTCTGTATCAGTTGTCCTTAAAGGGGACACAAGTAGTTCCCTCTCCAGTCCTGAGACATGGCTGGTTTCACTGCAGGGTGGTTGGCGCTGTGTGTTGACTGCAGGTGACAGAGCAGAAGAGGAACAACTTGACAGCCAGACTGACCTAATTCTAAACCCAGTATTTTCCTCTACCAAATAGGATTAATAATATCCCCTACCACAAAAGACTGTTTAAAGGATTAAATAAGAACACATACCAAGTACCTGACATAGAGTTGAGAGTAGTGTCCCCTCCCCACAAACCCATCCGTTCCCTCTGAGTAGGAAGTTTTAATCTCTAAAATCTCAAAAGTTCATGCATGTCCATATTGAGTGGTCTGTTTCTACCTTGTAGGCTAGTTTGAAATAAAGCCTCACGGGTACTTAGTGATTAATAATATCTTTCCAAAATAGCTTTTCCTAGCCATCTGAGAGCTCTGAAGAAAATTTCCTATAATTGTAACTCTAAAGTCAGCAAACTCTCGTTTCTAATATAAAATACATCTCCACACTAGGAATTAATGCTCTAGAAGCTTCCTGTCTACTGGCTTTGGCAGTCACACTTGACTTCAGTGGTGAAATCTGGTTTTATGTTAAGATACTAGGTGTCAAAGCATAATTGTTCATTTTTCCTGCAGTTCACTTCCTTATTTAAATGTGATTAGTGATAGGGAAGATAATAAGTGATAGTGATAGGGGTGGAGTTCTACTTTTTTTTCAGGGCCTAGGTGGTTATACCAGTAGAAATGCAGGAACGTTAAGGTCATTTTTGAGCCCATAGTTTAAATAATGTTCAATCTCTTCCTGGTATTTAAGAAAGAGATTAACTCATCAATTTTCCCGGGAACCAAAAGACCCAAAATAAGGAATGAAAGAGTATATATGCTTCTGTGAATACTTAATTGTTGGAGAGTTATTTTACCTTAGATTTGTGGTGTGGTTACATTTTATGCAAAATGTGAAATTTTAAATTTTAAATAGCATGCTACCACTTGTATTAATAAAGTCTCTATGTACAAAATTTAAAATAATGTGAAACATCTCAAATGTTTAAAATTCTTCAAGAATCTCACTAACTTAAAACTAGCGGTCCACGTAAATTGAAAACTGTGATTATATTATAACCACAAGGAAGTGCCACTTTTTAGCTGGTTTCCAGAAATACCCATTATTTCTTGTCAGTCAAAGTTGGTAGATACGAAAGGCATTACTAACTTATAATCATAGGCCGCACATGCATGCCTTATCAGCTCACTGCCACAGTGGGCATGGAACCACAGAAGGCTAGCATGGGACCAGATCTGGAGATGGTCAAGGCCAATTTCTCATTCTCCAGGGTTGAGAGATTCCACTGCAGGGCCCTAGTCTCTGCTTTGAAACGATGCCGAAAATTCTTGAATTTCACCCGCTAGGGAAGCAGTTAATTATTACCTGAGGACAGGTGTCTTAAATAATAAGTAAGAAAGACCATGGAAAAAGTGATCAAAGGAAAGTCTCCTAGGGCTGGCATCAGAGCAGGTAGTGGGTCATGGCAGGCTGGAATGGTTCTATGGTCTCTCTTACTTTAAAAATAACTGGAGGTGGGATGGGAGTTCTTTTATCATTGGAAAAGAGGAACCTTGATACCAATCACACATTGCTAAGTAAACTGTTAGCATGCTTCAGTCATACCCTTTAAAAACAACTATAGCTTAGGCAACATGGTGAGACCTCATCTCTACAAAAAAATTAAAAAATTAGCTGGGTGTGGTGGTGCACACTTGTAATTCCAGCTACTCAGGAGGCTAAGGTAGAAGGATTGCCTGAGCTAAGGAGGTTGAGGTTGTAGTGAACCATGATCATGCCACTGAACTGAAGCCTGGTCAGCAGAATGAGACCTCGACTCAAAAACAATCGAAACAACCATAAAACAAAAATCCATACACTTTAAAAAGCTTAAAGTCTGAAACTAACAGTTGAACCTAATGTAGCTGCATATTATTGAATGTCATTTTACTAAAGTGTATATATACCTGCCCATTTCTTTTTCCCTATGATGTATTCTTTTACTACATGTAAGTAATATGATTATATTCCCATATAAGAAACTGGAGAATGAATTCTACATATATATATACATATATATATATATATATTTTCAGCAAAATATAAAAAGAATCATTCATCCTGAGCTGGGCTTGGTGGCTCAGCCTGTAATCCCGTGCCTTTGGGAGGCTGAGGTGAGCGGATTGCCTGAGCCTGCAGATTCGAGACCTGCCTGGGCACGAGACCTCATCTCTACAATAAATCAAAAAATCAACTGGGCGTGGTAGCGCATGCCTGTAATTCTGGCTACTTGGAAGGCTAAGGTGGAGGGATCGCCGGAGCCCAGCAGGTTGAGGCTGCGGTGGCCGGGAGCAGCCACTGCACTTCAGTCTGGGTGACAGTGAGACTCCAACTCAAAAAAGAAAAAAAAAAGAATCATTCATCCTGACCAAGTGTGGTTTAAATCAGGAATGTAAGACTGGTTCAATGAATGTATTCCACAATATTGACAAGCTAAAGAAGAAAAATCTCATGATCATATAGATCAACTTAGAAAAAGCATTTGACAAAATTCTTTACCCATTTATCTATCCAGAAAATAGAAACAGAGGGAACTTTAGGGCAACCCCCTTGAGTCCCCTCCCACTGTGGGAGCTTGTCTGTCCTCTCAATAAATCCTGTTTTCTCACTTTCTGGCAAAAAAAAAGAAAAAGAAATAGAGGTAACTTTCTCAAGTTGATAAAGGGAATCCACATTAAAAACTACAGACAACATTATACCTAATGATGAAAGACTGAATGCTTCCCTCCAAGACTGAGAACTAGGCAAGAATGTCCACTTTCATTACTTTATTTAACATAGAACTGAAAGTTCTAGTCAATTCAGTGGGCAAGAAAAGAAAATAAAAGCCCTACAGATTAGAAAAGTAAAAAAAACTCTTCCTATTTCCAGATGACATTGTTGTCTAGGTAGAAAAATCCCAAAGAATCTTCCAAAAAAACCTTCTAGAATTAAGTGAGTGCAGGACACAAGCTCAATATGCAAAACTAAATTACATTTCTATATTCTAGCAATGAACATATGGACAACAAAAGCTATAATATGATACCATTTATAATAGTTTCCCCAAAAATGAGATATATAAATGTAAATCTAACAAAACATGAACAGGATTTGTATGCTGAAACCCAGACAACACTGATGAAAGAGACCCAAAAAGATCCTAAGAAAGGGAGACACATGCTATGTTCATGATTTGAAGACTCAACATAGTAAAGATAGTTCTCCTGAAATTGATAGACAGATTTAACACAATTCTTGTCAAAAATCCCAAGATTTGCTTGTAGGTACAGACAGTATTATCCTAAAATGTATGTGGAAAAGCAAAGGAACTAGTGTAACTAGAACCATTAAAAAAATAATAATAAAGTGGGAGGAATCAGTCTACCTAATTTCAAAACTGACTATATAGCTATTGCATATGTATGCTAACCAACACTTCATAATATTGGCTGAGGAACACTATATAGTAATCAAGAATATACAGTATTGCCAGAGGGATAGACACATAGATCAATGAAACAGAATAAAGGATCCAGAAAAGACCCACACAAATATGTTCAATAAAATTGAAAAAACAATTCAATAAATGAAAGATAACCTTTTCAACAAACAGTGCTGGAGCAATTGAACATTTATAAGCCAAAAGAAGGAACCTCAACCTAAACCTCACACTTTACACAAAAATAAACTCAAAATGCATCACCAACTTAAATGTAAAACACAAAATTATAAAACAAATTTTTATGGGAGAAAATCAGGATCAAGGGCTAGGCAAAGAGTTCTTAGACTTCATATCCAAAGCACAATCTATTTACAGGAAAAATTTATAAATCAAAATTAAAGCTTATCATTTATTTATATAATTATGTATAATTTACTTAATTTATATACAATTTATTTAATTTATGTAACTAATTTATCTAATTCATATAATTGTATATAATTTATATAGTTAAAATGTCTAATTTATATAATTTGTTTAGTCAATATAATTTATAATTATAAATTAAAATTTATAAAATCAAAACTAAAAGCTTTTGCTCTGCTACATACCCTGTTTAGAGAATGAAAAGACCAGCTACAGAGTGGGACAAGATATTTCTAAACCACATCTCTGACAAAGGCATAGTAACTAGAATATGTAAATGCCTCTCAAGATACAATAGTATGAGAACAAAAAAATCCAATTACAGCATAAGCAAAAGACACACAGAGATGTTTCACCAAAGAAAATGTGCTGATGGCAAAAAAAGCACATGAAAATAAGACCAATATTATTAGAAACTGCAAATTAAAACCTGGAAATATCACAGCACACTTATCAGAACTAAAATAAAGAAATAGTGACCAAAAAAAACAGCCCCATTAAAAAGCAGGCAAAAGACATGAATAGACACTTCTCAAAAGAAGATATATGGGCAGCCAACAGACACAAGAAAATGTTCTCAGCCTCACTAATCATCAGAGAAATGCAAATCAAAACCACAATGAAGGTGGGGTGTAGTGGCTGAAGCCTGTAATCCCAGCACTTTGATAGGCGGAGGCGAGAGAATTGCCTGAGCTCAGGGGTTTGAGACCAGCCTGGGTAACTTGATGAGACCTCAACTCTACAATAAATAAAAATAAACAAATACCCCAGGCGTGGTAGCGTGCGTCTGTAGTTCCAGCTACTTGGAAGGCCGAGGCAGAAGTATCGCCTGAGCCCAGCAGTTCAAAGCAGAGGTGGCCATGAGCATGCCACTGCACTCCAGCCTGGATGACAGAGTGAGACTCTCACTCAAAGAAAAAAAAAAACCACACACATTGAGATACCACTTAACCCCAGTAAGAATGACCATCATTAATACAACAAACAATAACAGATGCTGCAATGATGCGGAGAAAAAGAAATGCTTCCACACTGCTGATGAGAATGTAATCTAGTTCAACCTTTATGAAAAACAGCATGAAATTTCTAAAATAACTAGAAATTGACCTTCTATATGATCCAGCAATCCCCCTACTGGGAATATACCCAGGAACTCAAATCATTCTACAAAAAGAAATACCTGCACAAACATGTTTATTGCTGCATTATTCACAATAACAAAAACATGAAACCAACTGTGCTACCCATCAAAAGTGAACTGGATAAAAAATTGTTATACATATACATGATGGAATATTACACAGCCATAAAGAAGGACAAACATATTGACTTCGCGGCAACATGTATGGTTTTAGAATCTATCATACTCAGTGATCTATCACAGAAACAAAGAACTGAGTACCACATGTTCTCACTCATAAACAGACTCTGATCACTTACCATAGTACTATAAGAAAGGGATTGGCAGTCGCGGGATACTGTTGGGATGTGTTGGGGGGGACACAACATCAATAAGGGTACCTGATCTCAAACCAGGCAAAATGGGGACCAAATGGAGGCCCAGACTTTACCTGTACGATGACCACTTGTATACCTAATACTGAATTGTACCCCACATCTTTAAAAGAAAAAAAAAGAAATAAGTAAATGAAGTTTCATATGATCCCAACTATATGACATCCTAGATAAGACAAAACCATGAAGACAGTAAAAGAATCAGTGGTTGCAGGGATTGGGGAGAGGGACAGATGAACAGCCAGAGGACAGAGGATGTTTGGGACAGTGAAACTACTTTTTCTGGTACTGTAATGGTGGATACCTGCCATTATTCATGTTTCAAAACCCACAGAATGTACAACACTTAAGAGTGAACCTAATGTAAACCCTGGGCTTTGGGTGGTGATGATGTGTCAAAGTAGGCTTCTCAGTCGTAACAAGTGTATCAGTCTGGTGGTATATTGCAGGATGCTGGGAGTTGGTGAGGCTCTGTATATGCCGGGACAGAGGTATATGTACTTTCTGCTCAATGTTGTTGTGAACCTAAAACTGCTCTAAAAAATAATGACAACTTTAAGAGCTGGCAAGGATGCAGAGGAACTGGCTCATGCATGTGTTGCTGAAGGGAATATAAAATGGTGTTGCACTCTGAAAATCATTTTGAAAGTTTATTTAAAAAACAAATATGGGCTGGGCTTGGTGGCTCAGCCTGTAATCCCCGCACTTTGGGAGACTGAGGTGAGTGGATTGCCTGAGCCCGCGGGTTCAAGACTAGCCCAGGCAGCTTGGCCAGACCTCATCTCCACAATAAATTTAAAAAATTAGCCGGGCGTGGTAGCACACACCTGTAGTTCCAGCTACTTGGAAGGCTGAGGTGGAAGGATCACCAGAGCCCAGCAGGTCATCGCTGGGGTGGCCATGAGCATGCCACTGCACTCCAGCCTGGGTGACGGAGTGAGACTCCAACTCAAAAACAAACAAATGAAACAAACCAAATATGCAAAATCCCAGATAAATGAAGACATATCCACACAGAAACTTATAAACAAACATGTATAGCAACTTTATTTACAATAGCCAAAAAACAGATAACAACTCAGCTGTCCTTCAAACAAATGGATGATGAAACAAACTTTGGCACATCCATACCATGGGCTGTTATTCACCAGTGAAAAGGAACAAACTCTTGATACATACAATAACCTGGATGAATCCGCAAAGAATTATGCTGAGGGAAGAGTCGATCTCTGAAGGTTCCATACTGTATGGTCCTATTAATAGAACATTTTTTACATGACAAAAATTAGAGAAATAAAGAACGTATTAATGTTTGTCAGGAGTTAAACAAGAGGTAGGAACAAAAGGGAAACAGATGTGTCTTTATAAAGGCAACTTTGGGGATTTTTGGTGATGGAAATGTTCTGTGTCTTGACTGTGTCAGTGTCAATATCCTGACTGTACTATCATAGTGTACATAGTTTTACAAGATGTTACCATTGGGGGAAACTGAGTAAAGGGTTCACAGGATCTCTCTGTATTATTTCTTATAATTGCACATTAATGTATAATTATATCAAAATAAAATTTGAATTAAAAAACTTAATGAAGTGAACCTATTGCTGTAAAGAAGACAGTATTTGTTGTCAATGAACAAAGTTAAGCTTTCAAGAAAAATTAGAATTTTGGAAAATTAGTTTCTGCTGCCATGAGCATAGCAACTGCCCAAGATTTAAAGACATTTAAAAATGACATCAGTAGTGCTATTAACCAATGTTGTTTTGATACTGTGTAATGAAATGTATCAAAAGTCATAAGAGCTGCACAACTCAGTGAACCAATACATTCTAAATGATCAATGCACAATATTATAAATTTGTGCATAGCTGAAAGACCCACTCAGATTATAAGATTGACTAATGGATTTTACTGGACAGAGTACAAAAGTTCATCGATATGGTTCCAGGTTCCAACTGCAACTAACCTTCAAAAATGGCCATTTGCCAACTTGAAACAAAACATTTAAAAAGAATATTCACATTTACCTTAAAAAGCGATTCAAATATGAATCCCTTTGCTACCTCCACATCGGTGTGAGGTTAAATTTTCTTTATATCCTTCAACCACACTAATATAACACAACAGACAATGCAGAAGCATGTATGGAAATCAGCTGTCTTCTATTAACCTAGACTTTAGAGATTTACCCCCCAAAATGGAAATCAACACTCCTCTTTTTGCTAAATTTTCTCATTTTGAAAAATATAGTTATTTTTCATAAAAATGTATGTTAATATCTATGTAATAGGCCTATTATTTTTAGTGATTAATAAATAGATATTTTAAGTTTTCCTGGTTTTTCTTTTTTGTTTTTAGAAACAGAGTCTTTTTTAAAATTGTATTTTAGAGTTGTGGGGCACACGTGGTGATTTTCCATGTAAGTAGGTTGCATGCAGGAGAAATTTGGGCTTCTAGCTGGCCTTCTTTCCTCCTAATAGTGGACCAGGTACCCAGTGTGTTGCCACATGCCCCTTTCACCTCTCTCCCTCTCCCCTTTCTCTCTCCCTCCCTCCCTGTCTCCCTCCCTCCCTTCTTCCCTCCTTCCCTCACTCCCTCCCCTAGCCGTGTCCAGTGTAGAGACAGGGTCTTGCTCTACCACCCAGCGCAATCATATCCCACTGCATCCTCAAACTCTTCCCACCTCAGCCTCCCCAGTAGCTGGGATGATGGGTGCATGCCACCACACCAGCTATTTTTATTTTTTGTGGAGAGATGGGTTCTCACTATATACCCAGGTTAGTCTCAAATTCCTGGACTCAAGCAGTCTTCCTGCCTTGGCCTCCCAAAGTGCTGGGATTTCAGATGTGAGCCACTGTGCCCAGCTTGAATTTCCAAAAAGATAAATACCGTTCAGTGGAATGCTTACAAGCGAAAGCTCTTTGGTGTCCTCAGTAATTTTTAAAGTGCAAAGGTTCCTGAGACACAAAATTTTGAGACCTGCTGCTCAAGGAGTTAAAAGTTTTCTTATTGGTTAGAGTTGCATGCTCAAATAAATACTAAACCAAAGGGATTCTATTTATTAAAAAAAGAGTAGCTAGTTTGGGAAAAAGACATATGCTGTCAGAGAGTGGGGAGCTGCCCCACAGCCCTAGGGACAGAACGGTGCTGAGTCTGCTGAGATTCCACATGAAGAAACATCCCCATTGGGCATTTCCAGTGGGTGCTGGGAGATCACTTGGGAGGCCACTAGACTTGGCCCCCAGATGGAAGGATCATTTATTTGCAAAGTTATCGCGAATGGTTGCTTTTCCTTTTATACATAATAGTATGCTTCCAGAGAAGCCTAAATTATTTTCTCTCATTTATTTATTTATTTTTTTATTTTTATTTTTTGAAAGCAGGATTTATCAAGAGGACAGAAAAGCTCCCAAAGTGTGAGGGGATCCGAAGGGGTTGCCCTATTTTCTCTCATTGAAAAGAAAGAAAGAGAGAAAGAAAGGAAGGAAAGGAAAGAAAGAAGGAAGGAAGGCAAATATCTCACCCATTTGACTTTTACCAAAATAATGATTTATAGCACATCCAGCTATTTACAGAAAAGATTCATTTTTAGAAGAATGAGGTGGTTGCGATACAGCTTTGATGAAATCCATGACGAAGAATCCTTTTCAATTTCCCTTGCTGGCTGTATTGTTGAGTTAATCTTCAAAAAGCATACTCCTGAAAAGGGGAAGGACAATTGATGACTTAATTTCTAAATTTAAAAACCGTCATTTAAATAAATCACAATAAAATGGTCTGGTTTTTAAATGAAGTCTTTTGGCTTCCCTCCCGGCTGGCAACCAGTCTCTCCCTCCAGTCTCAGTTAGGTGCTCTGGCCTCTGGGGCTCACATTATTGACACTAAAACATTTTTATTAGGGTGAGCACACACATTGGCCTCAGAAAGAAGATCATTCCAAGGTAGGATCTAAACAAGATCTAGAGGATCTCTCTCTTATCAATGAATCAACTGTGGAATGCCTAGACTAAGGAAAATATAAGTTGATTGCTTTACCCTTGGGAATGTGTTTAAATGACTCAGAGACAAAATAGTTCTAGTTGTAGTATTATGGGAGAAGGAGGTGTGTGTTTCCACCCCATACCCACCATATCCTTGGTAACCTGATGGTTCCTTCCCTTTATTGATTTAGCTTCTTTCTGTCTCTTCTCTCTGGTTTTATCATTTTTCTTTAACTCCTCCCCATTTTCATTTGCTAAGTCAGAGCCCTTATAACAGCTCTTACATTTTCCCCTTACCAGGGGAATATCCTGCAGTCCTGTCCACCCAGCTATCTGGTCCCCTCCTGCCTAGCGACCCTCCCACCTTCCCTGCCCCCATGCCTGGTTCAACCCCGCTGGTCCAGGGGACCATGCTTGCTGGCATGGCTGCCATCAGACGGGCATACCAGGCCCTGCATTGGCTCATCTGTTCCTTTTATTTTGAATCATAAAATAGGCTGGAAATAGCTGCCTTAAAAAAAAAAAAAAAAAACAGCCGGGCATGGTGGCTCAGGCCTGTGATCCCAGCACTTTGGGAGGCCGAGATGAGAGGACTGCCTGAGCCCACAGACTGCCTGGGCAGCTTGGCAAGACCTCATCTCTACAAAATTAATTTTTAAAAATTAGTCAGACATGGTAGCACTCGCCTGTAGTTCTGGCTACTTGGAAGACTGAAGCGGAAAGATCGCCTAAGCCCAGCAGATCAATGCAGGGGTGGCCATAAGCATGCTACTGCACTCCAGTCTGGGCAACAGAGTGAGACTCCAACTTAAAAAAAAACTACATTTAAAGTACTTTTCTAATAAGTTTATGAAATAATTGATCTGTTGCCTTACAACAGCATTAAACATCTTCCTGATGTTGAGAAAATAGGATAGCAGTATATGAGAATAAAACTAGTTGCTTTCTGGCCAGGCACAGTGGTTCACACCTGCAATCCCAGCACTTTGGGAGATGGAGGTGAGAGGATTGCCTGATCCCAGGGTTAAAGACCAACCTGGGCAAATTGGCGAGACCTCATCTCCACAATAAACCAAAAAATTAGTCAGTGTGATGGGCATGTGCTTGTAGTTCCAGCTACTAAGAAGGCTGAGGCAGAAGGATTTCCTGAGCCTAGCAGGTAGAGGCTCCAGTAGCCATGAGTGTGCCACTATACTCCAGCCTGGGTGACAGAGTGAGTCTCCAACTCTAAAACTGCTAGTTTTCTATTCATTATCATTGTCCATCTTTTGTTTGATTTGCAAAAGAAAAAGAAAAATCTGTGTCATGTTACCAGGCTGCTCACTTTATAATGATAATCTTAAAATGCAGTATATATTGAATAATATTTTTTCTTAAGAAAATATACTCTTGCTTTAGCTAATTGCAGTATTTTTATTTTCTGAAATATTCTAATTGACTATGTCTTTCATTAGTTTCAGTAGCAATTTGCAGAGACTCTAATTTGAATGAAACAGAGCTGGAAGAATTTTAAAGCTTCACTTAAAAAAAAAAAAAAAGCAACAAGGTATCACTATGTTGCCTGGGCTGGTCTCAAACTTCTGGGCTCCAGGGATTCACTTGCCTCAGTCACTCAAAGTGCTGGGGTTCAGGCATTGAGCCACCACACTCAGTTAAAACTTCACTTTTAAGTAATGCTCAGATTTGTTGCCACTTTCTTTGTGCTGTTCTGTGAGTAAGATATGACTCTGTCTGTGGAACCCTGAGCTCTCTGCTACTGGGGTTTGTAGAGGATGGCAGGGCATGCTGCTCGGTACCACTGCTCAGAATGAAGGCTGTTGTACAAGAAATGCTCTTCCCCAAAGGCCATTGCCTTTGCTTAATTTTATGTTCTCTCCTGGGGGGCACTCCCAATCCAGTGACTGTTGATGCGGGAAATACAAGGGCCTTGCCCACTTCCCTCAATTCAGGAAGTGTCTACAAAGGAGCCATCACAGCTCCAGTACTCTCTGGAGACCTCACCAAAATCCAGCTTCCTCTTCTGCCCAGGCCAGCTCTCTCACTCCCTAGCCATGGCTCCCAAGAGTCCTCCCCATGAACCTCCTGCCTGCAAATACCCATTGCAAAGTCAGCTTCCAGGGACCCACCTGAGACAGGGTAGTTTCAAGAGTCTGTTACCAACTTAGAGATTTTCTGAGGCAAGACTTTTCAAGCCCTCTGCTTGAAAGCCTTGCCTTGGAGTTAGTTACTCCACATGAAACCAGAATTAGCGGCAACTTTCTCCAAACATACCTGCGCTTTCTTCCTACCAGCCTGAACTTCACCACCATTACAAAGCCTTTAGAACAAAGCCACATGTGAGCCACCTCTCCCCTGTACCAGGAGGACTTAAACTTGCAGACAAACTCAATTGTTCCTTTCAGGAAGGTCACAAGCCACCCATTCTCCAGAAAACACACACACACACACACACACACACACACCCCTGAATGCAACATTGCATACAATTCCAGGAGGACAACGAACTCCCCCAAGAAGACTTCATGGACCCCAATTTAAGAACTATCAACTTACAATGATAGTAACAGGTACTCACAGTCTCAAATCAATTGTCCCGATGTAGGAAACAAAGAGAAAACGGAGGTCTATCCCAAGTGCCCTAATCCACAGGATTTCATCAACAGGTTTTGAATAACCAAATATCAGACTCAACTTACATTTTCCAGAGTCTTATTTACTGCATTTGAACTTGTCCTTTGACGATATTTTTTCCTGGTACAATAGACACTGACAAGGGTGATGATCAGCATCAGGGCAAACACAGTGACCGTAGAAGAAACTGCGATGACAATGGTGTCCCGGGTGGAGCCTCGCTTTTCACACCTCTCTCCCATATACCACCAGTCTTCCCCAACTGGGCACCTGCATATTGACAACACGACTCAGAGTTAGGAGATAGTATCTGGCTCTGGAACTTTCACCATTAAAGATATTGCTTGGAGGTAGAGGAAGATGGCAGCAGAGACACTTGGACTATGCAAGTCCATGTGGGGTACACACATGTACCCATTGTATCTTCATATAGAGTGGTGGTGGGGAGTGGGTCTCCAGGACCCCATACCCCAGTCAGTGAACATTGTGATTTGAAAGTAGTTTCTGAATCCTAGCTTCCCAGCTTCCACCTTATTTGACTCTCAAAACTACAAGAGACAGCAAAACTTCCCACCCTCAAAATAGAACAAATTCAGAGCCCTGATTAGTAAAGAATAGCAACCTGAGAAAACATCAGAAGTGGAAGCCCTCCCACTGACACTGAGCAATGGAATTAAAAAGAAAAGAAAGAGATCTGTCACAAATGAGGAAAAATCAATGGAAAAACATAGGTAATTCCCAGTGTACCAAAGAAAAAACACCTGAAAAATCAGACCTCAGAGTCCAAACAATGGAAGTCACCACCAGTTGGCCCCAGAATACAGCAAGGATTAGGGAATGGATGGAAAGAGTGCATAAGACTCAAGAAAGATGTGATGCAACACTGAAAGAACTTGTAACAGACTCTGACCATAAAAAAACTTCATCCAGGAAACAAATAACAAGATGACAAGTATGGAAAGCAGAATTAATCAAGCAGAAGAAAGAATTCAGAACTTGAAGACGAAAACATGGAATTAATCCAATCTATAAAAAGCATAGAAAGAAAACTCAGAAAGAAAGAACAAAGCCTTCAAGAGATTTCAAGAGGTCAAACCTATACCTGATTGATATCCCAGAAGAAGAAAGGGAAACAGAAAACACCTTGGAGCAAGTATTCCTGGAGGTTATCCAAGAAAACTTTCTCCATCTCATCAGAGATGTGACCATCCAAACATAAGAGATACAGACAACCCCTACAAGACATAAAATTAGAAGACTAACCCCTAAACACATATTTGCCTACACAAAATAGGTGCAAAAGAAAAATCCTAAAGGCAGGAAGAGAGAAAGGTCAAACTACCTACCAGGGAAGACCAATCAGAATAGCAACAGACCTATCAGCAGAAACACTACAAGCTAGAAGGGACTGGAGTCCAATTTTCAAAGTCTTCAAAGAGACTGGAGTCCAATTTTCAAAGTCTTCAAAGATAAACAATTTAAACCAAAAATTTCCTGCCCAGACAAGCTCATCTTCATCAGCCAGGGAGAATTAAAATCCTTCGCAGACATCCAATTCCTAAGAGATTATGCAGCTTCCAAGCCAGCTCTACAAGAGATGCTTAAAAAGATATTAAACACAGAAGAAAGAAAAAAAGAATGACCACACACTTCCCAAGAGAACAGGAGAACACAGAATCAACAGAGAATACATCACAACCACAAACTTGAAAACACACACATACATTAACCCAAAAGTTAAAAGAAAACAAACAAAGAAAAAACTTTATAAGAACCTCACAGGGATAAACACTCACATTTCAATAATCAGCCTGAATGTGAATGGACTAAATGCACCACTGAAAAGAAAAAAATGGCAAACTGGGGGGAAAAAATACAACCCAATAATTTGTTGCATCCAGGAAACTCATCTCATCATAAGGGACACCCACAGACTCAAAGTTAGAGGATAGAAAGAGAATTTCCAGGTGAATGGATCACAAAAGAAGGCAGGAGTCATAAGCTTAATATCAACCCAAACAACCTATAAGCTATCAATAATTTTAAAAGATATGGAAGGATACTATATAATGATAAAAGGTTTGATCCATAAACAAGAAATATACAAGTGAAACATATATGCACCCAACACAGGAGCACCAGAGTTTATACAGCAATTACTAAGTAAGCTTAAAAAAGATATTGACTCTAACACTATTATAGCTGGAAACTTAAACACCCCGCTAATAACTCTAGATAGATCATTGAGACAAAAAAAATCACAAAGAGATTCAAAACCTCAACTTGATACTTGACCAAATGGACTTAATAAATACCTATAGAACTCCACCCAACAATCACAGAATATACATTCTACTCATCACCACATGGAACATACTCTAAAACTGATCACATCCTCAGCTATAAATCAAGCATAAACAAATTTCATAAGAGCAAAATACTGCCATGCACCTTCTTAGACCATGGTGAAATGAAAATAAATATCAACACCAACAAAATTCCCCCCAAAATCACAAAGATGTGGACACTAAACAACATGATGTTGAACAACTCCTGGGTCAACACAGAAATCAAAACAGAAGTTAAAACATTCCTGGAAACAAATGAAAATGAAAAAACATCTTATCAAAACCTATGGGATGCCATGAAATTAGTTCTAAGAGGGCAATTTATATCTGTACAAACACACATCAAGAAAATAAAAAGGTAAGATCACAAGTTAACAGCCTAACAAACCACCTAAGAGAGATGTAAAAACAAGACCACCAAAACCCTAACTTTAGCAGAAGAATCCAGATCACCAAAGTAAAAGCCCAAATATGGGATATGGAAGACAAAAATATAGAAAAAAAATCAACAAAACAAAAGTTGGTTCTTTGAAAGGATAAATAAGACTGATGAACCCCCAGCCAAAAATAACTAAGAAAAAGAGAGAGAAAGCCCACATACCCAATCAGAAATACAAACGATCAAATCACAGAACCCTGAAGAAATGCAAAAGATTATCAAAGATTACTATGCACATCTTTATGGAAACAAAATTGATAACCTAAATGAAATGGAGGACTTTCTGACATCACATAACCTTCCAAAGTTGAAACACAAAGACAATGAGATGCTAAATAGACCAATAACAACCCAGCAAACTGACTCCATCATAAGAAAACCACCTATAAAAAAAAGTCCTGGACCAGAAGGCTTTCTGGTGGAATCTACTAAACATAGGAGGAGCTGATACCAATCCTATTGTAAGTTTTCCAGGCAGTTGCGAGAGATGGAATTCTCCCCAAATCATTTTACAAAGCTAGCATAAGACTGATACTCAAAACCTGTAAAGATTCAACAAAAAAAGAGACCTACAGGCCAATATCCCTAATGAACATAGATGCAAAAGTTCTCAAGATTCTAGCAAGTTGAACTCAACAACACATCTCAAAAACCATCCATTATAACCAAGTAGGCCTCATCCCTGTGTTGCAGGGCTAGTTCAACATCCACAAGATCATAAATGTAATTAAATACATCAACAGATGTAAAAACAAAAACCAAATGATTATATCATTAGATGCAGAAAAAGCTTTTTATACAATCCAGTATCCCTTCCTGATAAAAACCCTTGAACACCTAGGCATAGAAGGAACATAACTCAAAATAGTAAGCGCCATCTAAGATAAGCCCACAGCCAGCATATTGCTAAATGGACTGAAACTGGAAACACTTCCCCTGAAAACCGGAACAAGACAAGGCTGACAACTCTCATCCCTCTTGTTCAACATTGTGTTGGAAGTCCCAGCTAGAACAATAGGCAAGAGAGGAAATCTGAAGTATCCAAATAGTAAAAGAGGAAGTTAAGTCATCCCTCTTTGCTGACGATGTCATCCTGTACCTTGAAAATCCAAGAGAATCTGTCAAAAACCTCCTTGCACTGATAAAGGACTTTGGCAAAGTCTCAGTGTACAAGGTAAATGTTCAAAAGACAGTCACATTTCTATACACCAATGACAAACAGGCTGAGAACTAAATAAAAAGCACAATCCATTTACAATAGCCACACACACACACACACACACACACACACACACACACACACACACACACACACAAATACCGCAGCAACTTGGATGAATTTAGAGTCTATCATACTCAGTGATCTATCAAAGAAACAAAGAACAGAGAACCATATGTTCTCACTCATAACAGCCTGGCTCATTTTTTTATTTATTATAGAGACAGGGTCTCACCAAGTTGCCCAGGCTGGTCTTGAATACCTGGGCTCAGGCAGTCCTCCCACCTCTACCTCCCAAAATGCTGGGATTACAGGTGTGAGCCACTATGCCTGCAAATAAAACATTTTTAATCTTACAGTATAGTACCTTGAACAATTATCATAATACTATAAAAAAGAGATTGGCAGTAGTGGGAAACTGCCATGGGATGGGATGAGATTAGCAGTTGAGAGAAACTGCCAGGAGAGGGAGGGGCACACCTCATCAATAAGGATACCTGCATAATGAACATCTGTATACCTAACCCTGAATTGTACCCTACATCTTTAAAATAAAAATAAAAATGAAATACCTTGGCGTCTTCCTAACCAGAGAAGTGAAAGAACTTTACAACAAAAACTACAAAGTACTGCTCAAAGAAGTAAAAGATGACACAAACAAATGGAAAAATATTACATGCTCATGGGCTGGAAGAATCAACATTGTTAAGATGTCCATCCTGCCCAAGGCAATCTACAGATTCAACACATTACCCATTAAATCACCAACATCATTCTTCTCCGACCTGGAAACAACAATACAGAAATTCATATGGAAACATAAACAACCACAAATAGCCAAAACAATCCTCAGCAAAAGAAACAAAACAGGAGGTATAACACTTCCAGACTTTAAACTTTACTTTAAGGCTACAATAATCAAAACAACCTGGTATTGGTACAAGAACAAGCATATTGACCAATGGGACAGGATAGAGATTCCAGAAGTAAAACCTCAATTTCTCAACCAACTCATCTTTGACAAAGCTGGGAAGAGGAGAACCTATTCAATAAATGGTGCTGGGAAAACTGGCTGACTACATGCAAAAGATTGAAATAAGATTCCTACCTATCACCATACACAAAAATCAACTCTAAATGGATCAAAGACCTAAACGTAAAACCTCAAACTATAAGAATCTTAGAATACACAGGAGACACCCTTATGATGAAATCCGAGACGGCAACCAATTCCTGTTCAAACCCCAGATGTCCATGCCATTAGATATAAGATAGACAAGTGGGACCTCATTAAACTGAAAAGCTTCCATAAAGCCAAAGAAACCATCAAGAGAGTGGGAAGACAGCCTACAGAATGGGAAAAAATATTTGTCAACTGTTAGACAAAGGTCTAACATCCAGGATCTACAAGGAATGCAGATATGCCGAAAAGAAAAAAACAAACGACCCCATTAAAAAGTGAGCAAAGACATGAATAAACACTTCTCAAAATAAGATATATGAGCAGCCAACAGACACATGAAAATGTGCTCAGCCTCACTAATCATCAGAGAAATGCAAATCAAAACCACATCTGAGATACCACCTAACCCCAGTAAGAATGGCCATCATTAATCAAACAAAAAACAACAGATGTTGACAAGGATGCAGAGAAAAGGAAACACTTCTACACTGCTGGTGTGAATATAAACTAGTTCAACCTCTCTGGAAAATAGTGTGAAATTTCTAAAATAACTAGAAATTGACCTTCCATATGACCCAGCAATCCCCCTACTAGGACTATACCCAGAAGAACTCAAATAATTCTACACAAAAGATACCTGCATATGCAAGTTTCTTGAAGCACTATTCACAATAGCAAAAACATGGAACCAACGTGCTACCCATAAAAAGTGGACTGGATTAAAAAAATGTGGTACATATACATGATGGAATAATACACAACCATAAAGAAGGACAAACATATGGACTTCACAGCAAACTTGGATGGATTTAGAGTCTGTAATACTCTATCACAGAAACAAAGAACTGAGTACCACGTGTTCTCACTCATAAGCAGACCCTAAACACTTGCCATAATACCATAAGAAAGAAATGGCAGTAGCAGGATACTGCCAGGGTGGGGGTGGGGACACAATATCCATAAGGGTACCTGATCTCAAACCAGGCAAGGTGGGGACCAAAGGGAGGCCCAAACTTTATCTGTATCATGACCACTTGTATACCTAATACTGAATTGTACCCCACATCTTTGAAATTAAGTTAAATTAAATTAAATTTTAAAAAGATGTTGCTCACCTGTCATCTCTCTGATCACCAGTACGTCATTGGTATATGGAACTATTTTACCTACTCTGGCCTTGGGAGACTAGCACAGGATGCACAGGCAGGGCCAATGGAGAGGGAAATTGGGATTATTCCTAATCTGATACAAATACAGTAAATAGAGAAGTTTAGGCTGGGCACAGTGGCTCATGCCTGTAATCTCAGCACTTTGGGTGGCCTCAGCAGCTACCCAAGCAGGAGGATGGCTTGAAGTCAGAAGTTCAAGACCAGCCTAGGAAACATAGCGAGACCTCCCATCTCTACAAATAAGATTTTTAAATGAGTCAGGTGGGGTGGCAGGTGCCTGGAATACCAACCTCTCAAATGGGAGGCTGAGGTGGGAGGATCACTTGAGCCCAGAAGTTCAAGATTATAGTGAGCTATATCACAGTACTGTACTCCAGTCTGGGTGACAAAGTGAGACCATGTCTAGAAAGGAAGAAGGAAGGAAGGAAAGAAGGGAGGGAAGGAGGAGAGAGAAAGAGAGAAGAAACTAAGAAAGAAAGGAAGGAAGGAGACAGAGAGAGAAAGAAAAAGAAAGAAAGAGAGAAAAGAAAGAGACAGAGAGAAAGAAAAGAAAGAGAGAAACAGAGAGAGAGAGAGAAAGAAAAGAAAGAAAGAAAGAGACAGAGAGAGAGAAAGAAAAGAAAGGTTTAGTTCTCCATGTCCCAGGCCCTCCACCTTCTAGTTGTATACTTGGCTAAGGGCTTCTCAGAACGTATCTTCATCTAGAAAATGAAGATAACCACACTTAAAAACATCAGACTGTTTTTTGTTTTGTTTTGTTTTGTTTTTTGAGTGGGAGTCTCACTCTGTCACCCAGACTGGAGTGCAGTGGCCGCTCCCGGCCACTGAAACCTCGACCTGCTGGGCTCCGGCGATCCTTCCGCCTCAGCCTTCCAAGTAGCTGGAACTACAGGCATGAACATCAGACTGTTATGGGGATTTAATAAGACAGATAACTCATGAGGACTTTTTCAGTCAATTAGAATGTGGTGTGCTATTTTTTAAATAAATAATTGTTTTGTTCTTGTGGCTGTTCAGAGACCCAAATTGAGAGCAAAACACTAAGTATGCCCACAAGTAGCTTTGAGATGTGGGGCAACTGATTTCATTTATGTGGATTATCAGCATTTAATCCTACATGTGGGAATAACATTTTTTTTGAATTGAGGTCCCACTCTATCATCCAGGCTGCAATCAAGTGGCACACTGCTCGTGGCTACTGCAGCCTCGACCTGCTGGGCTCAGGCGATCCTTCTACCTCAGCCTTCCAAGTAGCTGGAACTACAGGTATGTGCTACCATGCCTGGCTTATTTTTTTATTTATTGTAGAAATGGTGTGTCACCAATCTGCCCAGGCTGGTCAGAGAATAACATTTCTAACAAAAGACTAGAGAGATCCCTTCCAAATTGCCCTCACCTGCACACAGCTTTGTCATCTTGAACAGCACAGATGCCATCGTTCTGACAGGTGATTTCTGAGCAGAGGTCTTTGATGCCAGGGGTTGGTACTGACGGGTCTTGTGTAGAGTTAAGGTGAGAGATGTCTAGGAGGATGGGATGGGGGAAAGCATGAATGCAAATCAGCATTTGCTTTAACAATCACGTGATCTTTGCATTTCAAAATACAGTAAGTCTCCTACATAGAAACAAATTTCGTTCTGAAAGCGCATTCGTAATTCTAATTTGTTCTACTAACACACAGCTATATAGTACCGTACTATAGTAGATTTATAATACTTTTCACATAAATAATACATAAAAAACGAACACAAAAAAATAAAGAAAACGTTTCTTTTGAGTCAGAGTCTCACTCTGTCACCCAGGCTAGAGTGCAGTGGCACACTCACGGTCACTGCAGCCTTGACCTGCTGGGTTCAGGCAATCCTTCCGCCTCAGCCTTCCAAATAGCTGGAACTACAGCACATGCCACATGGCTGGCTCATTTTTTAATTTATTATAGAGACAGGATCTCACCAAATTGCCCAGGCTGGTCTTGAACACCTGGGCTCAGGCATTCCTCTCACCTCTGCCTCCCAAAATGCTGGGATTACAGATGTGAGCCACTATGCCTGCAAATAAAACATTTTTTAATCTTACGGTATAGTACCTTGAAAAATACAGAGAACTAACTTACATGATCGGACATGCAAACACACGTTTGCATTGTTGAAAGTTTGCAACTTGAAGGTTTGTAAGTGGGGGACTTACTATAGATGACATTCAGCTTTTAGGCATGTGAGAAATTCAAATCATCTTGACACAAAGTCCAGCAATGTCCATAGGCAGTGAAATAAACAAGAGACCAAAGGGCAGCTGAGTCAGCCTACTGGGGTACAGCTTAGGGCTTTGGGAGCTCTGGGGAGCACAAGCCCTTGATACCACCCCTCAAGGGATAGAGAAGGAAACCTAAGCTCGGATATGTAAAGCAGTTGAGGGCCTTACCCAAGGTCTCAGTTCTCTCTCTCGGTGGAGTTAAGTTGGTGGAGATTCGGCGTGAGACACCAGATGCCTTGATAACAATTGTTATATTCTTTGCAGTGTTTATTTTTGCTCTAGTTCAAATAGCTATGGTCACAGAGAATGGATAAATATGTGGTTTTTTCTCTAGTGCATAACATATCTTCTCTCTCTCTCTCTCTTTAGATTAGAAAATACAGTTTATTTAGAAAGTAAATTAGAGAGAGAGGAGATAGGTTCACCTTTCAAGGTGGGAAGGGGGCCAAAGCTAAGAAACATGGTGGCGGTAGATCAGAGAGCCACGTGGACACACCAGAGTTTAGCAAAGCAATGGTCACGTCTTCTCTCTTGACATAAGTTATTCCCAAATAATTTTATTCCAAGAAGTAGTGTCTATATTTATTCTAATGGACATTGGAGTCAAAACTGTGTGGGGGCTTTTTTGTTTGTTTCTTTTTGTTTTTTGTTTTTGAGTTGGAGTCTTAATCTGTCACCCAGACTGGAGTGCAATGGCCGCTCCCGGCCACTGCAGCCTCGACCTGCTGGGCTCTGGCGATCCTTCCGCTCAGCCTTCCAAGTGGCTGGAACTACAGGCGTGCGCTACCATGCCCAGCTAATTTTTTTTATTTATTTATTATAGAGATGAGGTCTCGCCAAGTTGCCTAGGCTGGTCTCGAACCTGCGGGCTCAGGCAATCCACTCACCTCAGCCTCCCAAAGCACAGGATTACAGGCTGAGCCACTGAGTCCGGCAGAACTGTGTGGGTTTTAATGGCACCACCTCTTATCACACACAAGAATCTGATTTACTGAGATGCAAGTGGGTCTTTAATAGTAAATGAGTTAAAATTCTAGCGCAAAAAACATGAAACCTACCAGAATTGCTGGAAAAATGTATTTACTGGCTGCCAAGAGTAAGAAGTTTTAAAAGACAATAGATTAATCCTATTACTTCCAAGATATACATGTGTGCATGTGTTTGCACGTGTGTGTGTATACATACATATGTATATACAGTTGAAACAGGTAAGACCATCTATTTGCAGTTTAATTTCATGTGCTTGTGTAATATTTTTATTTCTGGAATCCTACAGTATAATCCCAGGGTATAATAACTATACTTTAGCTTATTTCTAAAGGAATTTTCCAGCCTGAAGCTTTTCCCTATTGCTCCATGTAGTTGTAATTAAAATCTTTATCCTGGAACCCCCACTGTTTCAAATTAAATTATTCTCATATTGTTAATAATTCATACCCCTCAAAAATCTCACTCATGCCCATTTCCTCCCACACTGCTATATAATATATCTAAAAACAAAACCAAAAGAACACAGTAGAAATCAATGGTCACAACAAAAAACTAGCTTCTATAAAACTATGTTTATTGACATACCTTCCACGGTCAGCAGGATGAAAACATCATTTCCTTTGATAAAATTTCTGCTTTTCAGTCTTTCATGGGTTATAAAGGTGCTGGTTCCATAGCCCCTACCTCTTCTAAACTCAGTTCCATTAGGGAAGAAAGCCACTGTTCCCACTTTGGAAGGCCTGTCCCAAAAATAGCTTCCATTATCTGAAAAAGAAATTTATATTAATGGATTGTGTTTAGCATCACCACAACTTTTGGTGGCAGGAAAGAACAGGCAATGTGAAAAGCAATTAGGATGGAGCTCAAAATAATTAAATGATGCCATTGACCTGTGATGTATTCCCTGGCAGCCCACCGGGACTTGATCATTTGCACTGTCCTGGCAAAAAATGAGATTGCTGGCGGGGAGGACCATGCTCTGGAATAAGGGTGAAGAGGTCCCAACAGTTTCCCAGGTGGGGAGATCATACCTCGACCTATTAGCCAGTAGAGAATCCCTTCTGTCTCTTAAAATCATTCCTCAGTGGTCTTCTGAGTTACAGATAGTCCTTTTAACCAAATTAAAGCAATATGTTGCTGAGAGTGTATTAAACATCAGCACAGAACAATTTGTATCATTAACTGAATTATTCCCCTAATAGAGCAAAGTCCTTCAGGAGTAGAAGACAGCAAGAAGCTTTGCTTCTAGGGAAAAGTGATAACCCACCCAACCTTGAGCCACTTTCAATGTCATTCAGGGAGAAACATTTTAGGAAAAAAGTGAAGAAATTCTGAATGCCAAGTCCCTACAGATTAACTTGGGTTTTTTTTTTTTTTTCCTGTCACTTTGGTCCATGCTTTTCATATAGAAAATTCAGATTTAACAATAATATTCAGCTTGCCAAAATTTCATTTTCATCCTTTACTAGGGTCCAGAGGCAAAGAATTATTAAAATTATAAGTGGATCTGACCAGGAATGGTGGCTCACACCTATAATCCTAGCACTTTGGGAGACCAAGGCGAGAGAATTGCTTAAGCCCAGGAATTTGAG
The DNA here is from genome assembly GCF_000164805.1 of Carlito syrichta. Taxonomy (NCBI): domain Eukaryota; kingdom Metazoa; phylum Chordata; class Mammalia; order Primates; family Tarsiidae; genus Carlito; species Carlito syrichta. Next base: position 95,980 of record NW_007113559.1, on the reverse strand, counting down.
ACCAGCCTGGGCAACAAAACAAGACCTTGTCTCTACAAAAAGATAAAAAAATTAGCCAGGCATGGTGGTACGTGCCCACAGTCCCAGGAACTTGGAAGGCGGACGTAGGAGGATCACCTGAGCCCAGATTGTCGAGGCTGCGATGAGGTGTG